>NW_024096508.1:0-290000 GCF_016545835.1 Crotalus tigris
ATTTTGTGCCAACCTGATCAAACGTTTAAATCAGCCTTTTATTGGTAGCATAGGAGATGCCTACCTGATTGTACTATAATGTACAGGTAGTCCTTGACTTACAACAGTTCATTTAGTGACCGTTCAAAGTTACAACATCACTTAAAAATTGATATATGGCAGTTTTACAACTATTACAGCATCCCCATGGTCATGTGATCAAAATTCAGATGCTTGGCAACTGACTCATATTTATGACAGTTGCAGTGTCACGGGGTCATGTGATCACCTTTTGTGACCTTCTGACAAAGTCAATGGGGAATCCAGATTCACTTAACAACCATGTTACTAATTTAACAAATGCAGTGATTCACTTAACAACTATAGCAAGAAAGGTCATAAAATGAGGCAGAATTTACTTAACAAAATGTCTCATTTAGCAACAGAAATTTTGGGCTCAATTGTGGTCGTAAGTCAAGGACTAGCTGTATACCCCAAATCTCCATTGTGACTACAGAGGCAACAATTTGTTCAATGATATATTCTTTGCTGTGTGCTAAACTACCAGCCTTTTTTTTTTTTTTAGATTTTTAGCCTTTAAAAAAATGTATGGGCAATTAGTATGTTGGAAGGCAAAGCACCAGCCTCAAGCATAACCTGAATTTCCAAGAATACCCTATCAGGAGCAATCTTAGAAAATAAAATGGCAGATGGCAGCTGCCCACTATTTGGCTTGCCTTCTGGCATATGGGTGTTTTGTGACAGCCCACACACCATTATATCCATTTTGTGAGATACTGTAACAGGCTCTCAGGTTCTAAAAGTGCCTAATGGCTCCCAAAGGTCAGGGACCTTGCAGTAGGACAGGTTCTACAGGGCAATCCCACTAGGCATAGGGAATATCATCTTGGCTCTCAGACATCAAAAAGAAAACTTTAAAGCTTGGAAACATGCAGGGGATTTTTTTTAAACAAAAGCATCCAAAATGATTGAGGAACCAGCGCGACATCTCTATGTTTAGCTCCGAAAATATTCAGGTCAGAAAAAAGAGTGTAGCTCACTCTGCACAGTCAGCTTCTGAAAGCCATAGCTGTACCTGGTGATGGCCACCATGTTTGGTGGCTTTAACTTGGATCTAGACAAGTTAACGAGGTATAAGACAATCACTGGCTGCTAGTCTTGGTGTTGATGTATTGTTTCAACCATCAGGTGATGAATGTAAGAAGCTGCTGGTTTCTTTTCTTGCTGTGAACTTTCTGCCACAATTGGGTTGTAGGAAATCAGTATTTGCTTGTTTCATAACAAATTTATGAAGCTGCCCATCTCCCAAAGAAACTAAATTCAAGACAGATCATATCCTACTTCACTGAATTTCCACAGAAATGAAATTTTGTATGTACAGTTAAGAGAATTACAGGTTCAAATGCAGTATTTTAATAGCTACTTAAAACAAATACCCATAGTTTAGTAATAACATACTAAATTAAAAATTTTATATGGGTATTTTTAAACACCTGTGGTTTATGACTTCTAGAATTTTAAAAAATGGAATAAATTCACATTTTAATAAAACATTCAGAAATAAAAGTTGCTTGAATATTTTTATTTCCCAGAATCAGATTCCAGAACTGATTTATCCCATTATCATCTCTTTGGACAGTCTTGCTCTGAAAAAAAAATCAATCCTTTTTCTTTTTTCTTTTCTTTCTTTCTTTTTAAGACAGATATGGAATAAAGCTTCTCTTTTAAGTTGTTTGGAAATGTCCACAGTGTCTTCTATGAGTTTCCTCCATCATTGGAAAGGCAGAGGTGTACAGGTTGTCCTTGTTTAGCAGCCACAATTGGGGGCAAAAACTTGGTCATTAAGCAAAGCAGTAAGTGAAAAATTATGTGACTGCAAGTCTACTTACAATTTTACTTCAGTTTTCCTTTGCTTTACAGCATCAGAAAGGTACAATCCCACACAGCTGGGTGAAGGAAGTTTTCTGGAAATCAACTCACTTTTTCATCACTGTCATAACTGTTGGAGGCAGTTGCTGAATGAAAATTTGATGCACTATATGGAATCCCTCTTCTAACTAGATTGATGATTGCATATATTACCAAATGGTAATATATTGCATATATTACCAAATGGCAAAAGTTAATGTTTAAAGTTTGGGAAGACAAAATAAAGCCTCAATGAAATTTAGAACCCCCATAAAAGACTTGCCCATATTTTAGGGAGAGGATCCAGATGTTCAGAAATTTCTTTAGTTCATTACATTTTGAATAGCTTTTTAAGAGCACTCTGAATCATAATCAATCAAAAGATCAACTTGACTTTTGGTATTATATTTTTTTTCCTGGAGCAGTTCTTTAAATCTTTAAACTTGTTTTCCGTGTATATCTTTGCATTTGGATGTCCCCCGTCTCCTCCAACTATCTGATGCCTTCTTCTCTAAACCATTTCCAATTTTTAGCCAAATCATTGCTTCTACATCGTTCTTTAAAAGCAGTAGCTAAGAAGATCACTGCAAAGAGGTAAGAGTGCCAAGGCTGTTTGCTCTTCTGTAGCAAGGCACTGACACAAAAGCTCTTGTTTTGTTCAGAGGTGGTCCATTCATGTAATGAACATTGTACTGTCATGATAACCATGGTTTAATCAGTTAATCAAATTGCCTAACTTCGTATCATAACCTGAGTCATTAACTAATCAGGCAAAATTCACACATCAGGATAAAATGTAGATTGTGAGTTTATAGTGTAGTGTATCGTGTGGAACCAGATCATGCGCCCCTTTTTGGCTTGTGATTTTATAGTGCAGTGTATCAATCAGATCATGTGCTCCTTTTGCACTTATCCTCAGCAGTCAATACAATCTATTATAATTCTCTTCCCTAGGATCATCTACCCTGACTTAGGTTTTGATTCTTTAGCAGTGGGGAACAGTGATCTGCGCAGGCTCAGAAACACATGCATATGAACACAGGCATTAGAAAAGGAACATATCGCAAGAGACTTCTAGTGAGGAAATGGCAAACTGACTTCCTACAGACATATTGACAATTGCAAATGGTGGCTGGATATTGGATCTTGACTGCCAAAATCTCTCCAAACAAAGGAGAGATCTTGAGATTGCCAATACATATTCTGGACAGCTGTTTTTTGTGAATAGATGGTAGGAATTGAGGCTTTCACAGTCAGCTTGCAAATAGCTGGGAATCATGGGATTCTACTGAACTCATTGCTATCAATATAGCCTTTATGAACTTAACTGAACCTAAATAATTTTGGATTTTCTGTTTTTTAAACTGCTTTTTAAAAATTCTTCAGAACAGCAAATTTTGTCACATTCATTAGGTGAAATTTTAATTATGAGCTTAGGGTTTTGCAGAAAAAATTGTGACTATACTGCTAAGGGTGATTAGAGTGTTGATTTTATAAAATTTTAACTAGATTAAGGGTCTAAATCAGTGGTTCTCAACCTTTTTAATGCCGCGACCCCCAACCAGTCGTAAGTCGAGGACTACTCAACCGGTCGTAAGTCAAGGACTACTCACCTGGTGCAGCACCGTTTGCAGAATGGGACTTTTGGCGGGCTCAGCAGGGCAGAGACACCCTGGACAATTCCTATTGGCTTTTGAAAGCCAATAGAATTAGACTCTATTCAAGAGAATCTGTTCTATTGGCTTTCAAAAGCCAATAGAATAAAAGGGAGTACACAGCTAAGGAAAAGGGGGGGGAAATGGCAGACTGCGTTGTTTGGCGACCCCCGTGAAATGGTCTAAATGAACTTGCATGAAGACTTTAAAATTAATTATAAGAGTCCTTCCCATGGGAAAGTTTGTATGTTTACATCTTGAAAAAAACAAGATGACTTTGAAGGCTGATCACTAGAGGGCTCCAGAAGGAAATGAATATATCAATTATCCATTGAGAGAAATCTGTGACTACAGGGATTCTTCGATTTACAGCAGTGAAAAAAGGGACTTAGGACCTTTTTTCACACTTATGACTATTGCAACATCCCCATGATCATGTGATCAAAATTTGGATGCTTGGCAACTGGCATGTATTAAAGATGGTTACAGTATGTTGGAGTCATGTGATCACCTTTTGCAACCTGACAAGCAAAGTCAATGGGGAAGCCAGATTCATTAACAACCGTGTTACTAACTTAAATACTGCAGTGATTCATTTAACAACTATGTCAAGAAAGGTCATAAAATGGGGTAAAACTCACTTAACAACTTTCTTTCTTAACAACAGAAAATTTAGGCTCAATAGTGGTCATAAGTTAAGAACTACCTTGTATTGGTTTCAGAAAAATAACTTTAAAGTTATCTGCTATTATAGCTATACTAGATGGTGTCATGGAAGATGAACAAGTTCCATCGAATAAAGCTGAAATTGATTTAAATGTGGATTTTAGAACAACAGCTTATAAGAAGGAGATGGGAAAAGTTTAATAGAGGATACACAAAAAGGTGAATTGTTCGATATACAAATGAAAGTGGATGATTTTTAATAATCAAAAATGCCATACAAATAATAAAGCAGAAGAGTGATGTGGATTACCTTTTTATATTGTATTTATAAAAATAAATTGTTAAAGTTGCCAACGATTTCTTGGGAAGAGACAGTGAAAATATGAAAAGTGACATGGATAATTTCCTCACACTTGATGTACAAAAGGAACTTGTTAAAGTTGCCAATGATTTTATGAGAAGAGACAAACAGAGCATAAAAAGGAAACAGACATTATATGAGGGGACTAAAATTGTGAGAAAGGGAAAAGAACATGAAGTTAATTTATTTGATCAAAGCTAAAATAAATGGGCTGCTATTTCTAGTAATGTTTATAGGTTTATGCTAAGTAGGACAAGACGACAGTGTTTTAAAGGTTTTGTTGGTAAGATTGAGGAGATTGGATTAAATACAAAAATAAAATAGAAATGTAAAAGGAAGAATTCAAAGTGTATTAAATATAGTTAGAAATAGTTGCATTGTTGCTTCTGCTAATTCTTAATGGACTTTTTTTTACTAATTTAGGATGGAGTAAAGAGGCTTTAAAGATTTCTTTAAAATATTTGAATGGGGTAAAATATGGGATGTTGTATTTTAAAAGATGATAATAAATTGTTAATGTTAACTATACTTGCTGGAGATGAAGGGGGAGGCTTTTTCTATTGTTTGTTTATTTTTCTTTTCTTTTTTTCCTAATTTTTATTTTTTTTATCTTTTGCACTTTGCATTACTTTTATCTATATAATATAAATCTAATCCTTAATAAAATGATTATAAAACAAAAAGAAAGAAAAAAGAAATATACAGCTACAGTTATATTGGGAAGCACAACATTAAAATCTCAAATTAAGTTCTGCTTTCAGTCAAGAGTGCTATTATTGTAGCTTTTAACATACTTCAGCCAAGAACAGGTAATGAAGGATTGTTCATCTTGCTATGAATCCTAGCAATTGGGAGCAGCAACATTTGCAAAAAAAAAAAAAAAAAAAAAAGGGAAGATGCTGGTCAAAGTCCTTCAGCAAGACCTTGCTTGCTGGACGAGCAATTTCGAGATCAAATATTCTCTCGACCAGGAACAGGTTCGAGGTCGGAATTTCTTTGCCATTGTAATTGCTTGAGGTGGGATGGGGGCAGAGATCGGCTTCTAACGCTAACCATTAAACCATTTTGTTTCCCCCACGGCCTAGAGGCCGGAGGAACCCAAAGCAACCGGACCTAGTTCAGAGAAGTGTTAAAAGGAGGCTGTCTCCCTGAAACGAGAAGGGCGCCAAAAGAGGCAGCCGCGCAGCTGAAGCCCGACAATTATGGGTGGAGCTGCAAGTCACTCTCTGCCTCGAGCGCTGCCTGGTGCTGGCAAACGAGGGAAAGGCAGAGTGGAAAGGGAGGGGGGAACCCCCTCTTTAGCCCCTTGAACGCTGCTGGAGGGCGGACGCGCGCAGGGAAGAGGGAGGGGAAGGGAGGAGCACATCCTTATGCAGAGATGCTGCAGTGGCTCAGGGCGCGCACACACAACACGGGCAAGCGGGCAGCAGCGGCGGCAGTTGCAACAGCAGGAGGTGGAGGTGGTAGAGGAGGAGGAAGAGGAGGAGAAGGAGGAGGAACAGGGAAAGGCTCACCTGCAAAGGGAGGACCGGCAGCAGAGCGAGAGGCGTTTGCTGCTGCGCCGGAGCTTCTGAGGCGTTCCTTGCCCCGGCGCGCCACGCACAAACACGTGCCGATCCAGCCACTCTGTGCCTGAGGTAAGAGGGCGGGCGGCTTGTTTATTCTCGAGACTTTGCTTCCCGGAAGCCATGGAGGGTATCGGCTAACTTTCTAGCCCTCTTGGCGGAGCCCGTTCTCGAGAAAGAGAGAGGGAGAGAGGCCGGGCGCTTGTGTGCAGGCAGCTGAGCGAGAGCATGACATCAGCGAAGCATCCCACGCAGGGAGAGATGGCTGGGGCTTGCTCAAGAGCCCGCTCGTGCCAAAATAACTGTAGCGGGCCGTCCTGGAAACTGAAAGAGGTGGCGGCGAAAAGAGAGAAGCCAGGACACCAGGGCGGAAATGATTGAGGAGGATCCTGTGAAAAGTGTTGCTCTGAGAGAAGCGATGGTGGGACGGGGGAGAAAGTGAGGGCTTCTCGGCTTGGACGCCAGACTGGCCCTACGTCGAAGGGGACCTAGGAGAACCCCTTTCGCACCTGGGAGAACCCAAGGACGCCCTCGGGATACTGGGAGCGTCCGTCTTCCTCTCCTCACTAAGAGGAGCGCAGATTTCTGAGATGTGCGGGGGTTCTCCTTTGGGGAGGTCTGTTAAGCCCTCCTGCAGAGGGCAACTGGAAATGCCGGAGGTGGCTGTGGAAGGGGTTTGCGGGAAGGGGCATTTTGTGATGAGACGGCCTTTGTGCAGCGGAATGGAGGAAAGGGCTCTTGTGCCAAATAGCCTTTCATCCATTGATTGCAGGTTTATTTTGGACCTTCTTAAACCAGGCCTGCACTTCTTATGATCTGCCAAGCTGAAGAGTCCATCAGGTTTATAAGGAGGCCAACCAAAAGCTAGGAAAACTGCTGCGTTTTATGCCTGGAACTTCTAAGCACTGGAGAAAGGGTGATAATTAAGTGTAGAAAGAGAAAGAGAACAATATTTGGTCAATATATACATTTGGCATGGTAGATCATAAATTGTATAAGTCATCTGTTGATTTTGAAGATTAAAATTTCCAGATTAAAATTAGAAAGTGTCACTCTCCACCGTGAGCTTCTTCTCATTTTGCTCTGATGATCTGAAAACTATTACAGTCTTCTGTGCTGAAAATAATTTACCTACCATCTTGTTATCACTTCAATCCAAGAATAAGATCTTTTTATCTCTTTACATTTAATGTATTTGGAGCACTGTTTTTTACAAAAGCTTTTTTCAATTTTCTCTTGTTAAATCTACGTATCCGTGCTATATAGATGCCTCCTAGTTCCTGGTGATAAGACAACGGGCTTCCAAAACTGAGATTTGTCTATAAAACTTAAATGCTGATTAAATGGAAGATACCCCCTTCCCCTTGGTATACTAGGATCCCCTCTTTTCCTTTCCTGTTGGTTACAATAGGAGGGAATTTTCCATAGCTGGAAAGAGGACTTTGATTGGATCTTTCTCGTAAGTGAAGCAGGTCTGGATCTAGAAAAGCATTATGCCAGGAAACCTATCTATAGCTTTCACTGTTATAAACTTCATATATCTCATATTATAATGGTATTTTCTTGCTGATGGAGCTTCTTTATATTAGTGGGGACTGATAAAGTATCTTCCTCTGTAAGATTCCACCTTCTAATAATAAATGTAGAAATTTATCTTAGCATTTAAGGTGCCATAGAACACTTACTTATTTTAAATGGGCTAACAGAAATTTGGTGGAATGAAGCTGGTGGATAAACCAGCTAAAGGTATTACATTTGCTTAAGCATAAGCCTGGGGCTCTAAAACTTCACAATTACTGCTTCTGATTTATTTATTTGTTTGTTTATAACTCAAGGCGCCAAACATATCCAATATTTCTTCCTTCTCCCAAGTCACTCGCCTGGCTTTCATGCCTAAGGCAGGACTAGAGCTCACAGTTTCCCGGTTTCTAGCCTTGTGCCTTAACCACTAGACCAGTGTTTCTCAACCTTGACAATTTTAAGGCATGTGGACTTCAACTCCCAGAATTCCACAGCCAGCATTGCTGGCTGTGGAATTCTGGGAGTTGAAGTCCAAATGCCTTAAAATTGTCAAGGTTGAGAAACACTGCACTAGACCAAACTAGCTCTACACATGATGTACTTTACATTTTCCCTAAGTCCAACTTTAGTTTTATATATTCTAATTTGAAAATGACAACAATGTCTAAGTTTTTAATCGAGCAAATATTAGCAAGTGGATAAATATTGATTGCTTATAAAGCATTATAAAAATCAAATTCCAAAATCTCCAGGCTGTTTAGAAGTAATCATACTGTATATCATACACCACACACTGAAAGAGCAGGCTTTATTATGACATCCTCATCTTCCAAGCCAGACTCTGCTTATTTAACCATTAAATTTGATCTACGAATTGTTATCTGGATGACAGAATGAAGTGATCTTGGAGATTCACTATGTCACATTTCTGTTCCTCTAAGAATCATTTACCTGTCTGGCTACAAGCAAAAACACTTGGTTCTTTTCTTTTATTCATGTACACACAGCTATTAAAAGTCTTGCTAAGAATGTGTAGCAAGAAGTGAGATTACTAGAAATATGCAGGAAACAGCCTGAAACATGAATTAATGTGAGCAGAATGCAACTGCTTGATGAAAAATGCATTACCTGATGGGCTAGTTAGGGAAGTTGTACTATACCTGAGTCCTGAGCCATAGTTATATACTGTTGATACCTACATTTTTTTGGGGGGGGGTATAGCTAGTGATTATTCATAGGGATTTCAGGCTACTCAAAATGCAGGAGAAATTTGAAAGTCCTGCATCTTTTTATTTCTACCCATTCCTCATCTACATATGATGTAGGGGCTATTTAGGCTTGGCAAATTATGTATTGGTATGATTCCTGTATGTTTTTCAAAAAGCTTATGACTCAGTCAGAGAAGCCTTTCCCCAACATGAAGACCTAATGACAAAAAAACAATGCCCTGAATGTAATTCTGTCAGGGGTCCTACCATATGTAGATATTTTGCTTCATTTAAAAAATAGCAAAATAAATATGCAGATTTTGAACCATGTTATCTTAACACTCCTTTCCCTGATGTTCCTTTATACCAAACTTGAAAATTATTATTTTAACTTATCCTGTATATCTTGTGATCCTAATTTTTAATTTGCTGACACAATGATTTGGGATTTGTTTGCTGGAGAGTATGAGAGATGATCCAGCAAATGTAAAAGGTGCCAGTTTAGAAAAGTTAGTCTAAGCAATCAATAATATCTCTGATCGCTTGTGGAGTATAAAAACATGGGGGTGTCTGTAGCAACCATGATTGCCCTTCTTTTTCTTGAAATTGCTAGAAGCTTTGCTTTTTATGGAACCAAGTGATCCCATCTGCTTTGTGCTTGTTGTGAAAATCACAGCTTTCTCTTCTGATTGGATGGTGATGTATCCCAATTATTTTTAAGCAGTATTATATTTGTTTAGCAGAAAATAGCCTAAGTTAGAGAGATTTTCAGGAAGAAAGAAATACTATTGAGTCCTTTAACAAAAAGAATTCTGTGTTTCATGAAGTATAGCAATTATTTTTTCCTGCAGAATCAAAGTCAAAACATGGTTGCACTTCCGTGAAGCCTCTGTCTGCTAAGATCATGCAGTTCATAAACACATGCAATTTAAGTATATTTCAAACCTTGCTTGCTTCTGGTTCAGACTTCAAGACCAGGTTTCGGAAAAGCTCTTACCATAAAAGAGTTTCTGATGATCCAAAAGACAGGAATAGCTGTCTAAACCAAATATCAAAGCATTATTAACTCATGTGCTGAAGTTTAGTTAGTGAGAGTGGACAGTTCCTTTGAAAAGGGATTCTAGGAGAATATTTGCATCACTGTGAGTTAATAATAAGCATGACACTTTCCATTACTTATCTTGCTCTTCAGGCCCAAATCCTTTTCCAGAAGCATTGACTTTTGTGTATGTCATTTTGATCTGCTCTTTCTGAAATTGTGACACTGTATGGAAGGAAATTATATCAGGGAAAGCCATAGAGTGGTCATTGAATTATATTGTTGAATTATCTGGGTTGAGGGGGACATTATACTTATTAACAACTCTCAAATTATCAAAACAATATTTATGATTGAAAATATTATCAAAATATTTTTAATGGTATATACTTAAAACTATGAATGCTCCCAGACAACAAACATGGCTAGCATTCTCTATCGTGTCCCTATCAACATGATTGTAAAGAAGGAACAACAACAACAACAGAGCCATCTCTTTAAGTGAGGTGATCAGCCGCGGTCTTGAAAAGGAGATTAATGTTAATAATTCTCTTTTTTTCTCCATGAATTATTTTTTGTATTTTTTTCTGGAATTTGAAACAGCTAATGCCTCATTATTAGCTTAGCTATACTTCATTATTTATGTTAGGGATATAAAAAGAGGTTGGATTTGAAAGTATTTCAGTTAAATTTCCATGCTGAACTGATCTTTCAAATTTCTTTCTCTTATCTCATAGCCCTTGTTCAGTTACGTCTCCGGGCTAAACACAGGAAGGCAAAAGAAAGAGGAAAAAACAGGTTTTTATGTGCATTGCCATCTTGACTTTTTTGACCATACTGTGCAGACACTCCTGAGCCAGTGAAACCCTTTATATGGTGCTGCATGTGGCTGCATCACGTTCTATACATTCTCCTGTCATTCTAAACAGTCTCTTATGGCTTCCTTATTTCTTTCACTTCAAATCTCTTTTGCTGTTTATTCACTGCTCTTGCTTCTTAGAGTCGCTCTGTCCTCCTGTTGCCATTCAAACAAATTTTCCTGAATTGTTTCATGCTCTTTTCTACTTTTCGCTCCCCATAAACAATCTCATCCACTTACTGTAGCAGCAGCAATTCATATCTCAAATATTCTTAATCTTTATTTTTTTACTTATTTACTGATTATTTTTACAGTCATCTTAAAGCATTACTTTAAGAGCAGAAAGAATAATTTAAATTTTGAAAATGATATTTTCAAAACAAGTAATAAAAAACAGCATTTTAATTATTTAAAAGTTTATTTCTCTTACTATTTATTTAAAAAGAAATAAAACTGAGGGAGCAGCGGTATCAGAAATGTTGTCAGTCTGATGGATCTCTATCTTAATTCATGGTCATATTCATTCTCTGAGAATAAATCATTTCCAGTCACTATGTCAAATTGATTTTATTGACCTTTTTTGTATCCTGCACATAATCTAAAATTAGCTTCTGTTTTATTTAATAATAGAAACAAGTCTCCTCCTGCCCACCTGTATGCATTGTTCTAAAGTGAATATGGATCCAAATAAGAACTAGATTGTCTAATATGAATAGAGGAGATCAAGGCAAACCCATGGCTTCAACCTCTGTTAACTAAATCCTTCTTTTCCCCCCCTTTGATTATCATCTTGCCATATTAAAGGTGGTAGGGAATTGGAAAGGTCCTACACTCCTTTGTGACTTTGAATTGATCAATAAGGGCATTAGTCTACTATGAATGTTTTAATTTTCTTGAAGCCTTTACAGCCTTAAAACAGCTGAACGTTCCATGACCTTTATGAAGGGAAGCCAGCAGATATTAATCAGTATCTGATTTTGATCATCAGTCAACTTCCATTAAGAAAATAAAAAAATCAGTGATCTGCAGCATACAATAAGCAGAACCAAAGATAAATCCCTGGTGCATCTTTGAACTAATTGAAAAACAAGTAGGAGAATTGAACAGGTTTTAGTTCTGTTCTTTCAGTCAGTGAGAAAATCTGTCACCAGAAGCTTCCAAGTGCAAAGAACTGCTCTAAAGTATGCAAAACAGGAAAGGAAATTGGTAGTACAGCATCACATAAGCAAAAAGCATTGAGGCTTTACCCCCTTTTTTCCCAGCTGAATTATAGCTGCTTCCCACATGCTAATGAACTAAAGATCCTTTCTTTGTTCTATCTCACACTTGCAGAAAAAGTCAAGAGGCCAAGATTGACACAGTCCCTACAAAGTCACTAAGTCTCCACAAAGTATGATCCAGACCAGGCTGAAAGTATGATACCATATCAATTAGAATAGATGTGGAAGGGATCTTGAAGGTCTTCTAGTCCAATCCCCTGCTCAAGCAGGACACCCTATATCATTTCAGATAGGTGGCTGTCCACCTATCTTTCTTAAAAACCTCCAATGATGAAGCATCTACAACTGAAGGCAAGCTGTTCCACTGGTTAATTTTCTCACTGTTAGGAAATCTTCCATGTCATCAGGGGAAAGGTTAGTTAAAATTCAGTGGAGAGTTTAAGAAATCCAGGTAAGCAAGATAAGTTGTCACAAATGTTGGGGTTTTTTTTACAAGTAGAGAACTGTCCATGTGTGCTTTTACACTTGGACCCAATTCAGCTGGTATTCCTTAGTATTTGACATAGCAGCCACTCTCAAGGAAACAGTTACTCCTAAGTAACCTAGGATTGCTCTGCTTAACTCTGTTTTACCTTAGGAATCAGAGGCTAAGGAGTCAGTTAAGGAGCTTGAGCAAAGGAGTCTGTAAAGGTAATAGTAGAAGATTCATTTTAGGTCCAAACCAAATGCTTAATCTCCAGTCGGGTGGGATTGGGGATGGAGAGTTATTGTGAGTTCTGTTGCTGTGCTTTCCATCAGAGTCCTTTTTCTTTTGGGTCTGAACTCATTACAGCATCATCCTTCAAATGCAACGTATCTTCCAAATGACCAAGAGTAATATACAGACTTTCTGATTTTAATCTCTCACACTTCGTTCAGAATGTATTTTGTTAAACATGTAAGTTGTATTGTCAAACTCATGTGATATTCATTGCAAAACATTTTATATCTACTAATTCTCTACAAAGTTGACATGTGATTCTTTGTTCAGAAATAGGCTTTATTTCATGATCCTGAAATTAATCCCAACTGATTTTGCAGGTAGGTCCTAGATTGAATTTCATTAATTTCATCTCACATTAAGATCTGTGATACATTTTAATGGTGTGCCTCTACTGTGGGTCACATGTGATTTCATATCCATGATTATGGGCTTAGAAAGATACTTTTCAGGAAAGCATAACAGAATTGTTACTGCATCTTTCTTACTGTGAATTCCAAATTTCCTCTTTTGTACATTTGAGCACTGCAAAGGTGTATCCTTGTTACCCAACTATTTATAGTTTGTCCATAGTATGGGATGGTATTGCATTCTGGGTTCCCCAGTCATGTTTGTTACTGCCTTGATCATTCTGCAGATGCTATTAAGTATGAATTAAAGATTGTGGAGGTCAGGATATTTATATGATTTCTTAGAAGAAAGAGACAGCAATGATACAAGAAGATCTTTAGCTCCAATATTTTTTCCTGTCAATGGTAAAAAAAGAATGTCCAGATTAACTGTTTCTATATCCATATAAAACTAAAATAAAAACACTATAAATGTTAAAAAATAAAACAACTTTGAATACTATTTGAAGGGCTGCAGCATTATTTTCATAACTCTATTCATGAATTTCTCTGCTGGATTCATCAGATGAACAGATGAAAGACTGTGGGGTTAGTTTGATAAATTAATCACTTTTATGCCAATCATTTAACTCTCATACTCCATTTTCCAAACTCTGTAATTTAGTAATAATGAACACATTTGCACTGATGCATTTTTAATTCTACATCTGCTACGACTCTATTTTTCTGACTTTGTTTGTGTACTTTTAGGAAAACAGGAGCTTTCCCAGGGATGGAATAAATAAGATTGGTTAATTTCTATGGGATGCTATTGTTAAAGACACAAGAGCGGGGCCAAGAAAAATGTGGAGTCCTTAATTCGGAGCCAAGATATATACTTTTTTAACATTTAAATCGTGAATTAAAGTACACATAGCAGTGATTAGGGTAAATTGCTTTGTTTGAACAAATAATTTTTCTTTAGCCACTGAGGTATTTGCTCATTTTTATAGGTAAACTTGTCCACTGTCAAAAACTGCTGCTGAGTAAACAAAAAAGACAACAACTATTATATCCATCAAAACAGGTTAAAATCTAAGTTCCCTTATAGTAGGTTTTCTCTTGAATTTTTGTTTTTGTTTTTAATTTAAATTAATTATATAGTTGTCCATCTCATAAAACTAACTCTAGGTAATATTCAAAAATTAAAACATGCATGACAGCATACAACCTATGATACCCATGGCAGCATACAACCATGGCAAGGATGAAACAAATACCTAGGGAAACAGCCAGATCTTCAGCAACTTATAAAGGGCTATCCTCAGTGCGGGAACCTGAATTAATAGATGGCTCTCTAGCCTGTGCTTGAACACGCCCAGAGAGTTTTTCTGTCTGAACAATTGGTTCCATTGTCAAACTGCTGTTAGTGTTAGGATTTTTTTCCATTGGAATTTACTGGCAGATATATCTGTGCTCTAGTTAGCCTTATTAATAATACTATTTCAGGCTACTCCTGATAAAGTGTGTAAAACTATAGTCCTGGAAAAAAATCTGTTTTGTGCCGTTTTTCCCCCCCAAGATATTTGATAAAGACAGAATCAGCTTGTCTGAGAACTTTAATCATGAATGGAACAGACCCAAAAGTGCAGAGGCACTGGCTATTACATCAGTTCCTTGATCATGAACCCTGCCTGTATGCCATCGGTGCTTCTGAAACAGCTAACCTTTGACGATTAGTGGAACTTTCCTACACTTTCCTAAGTGTCATTTGTTAATCAGGGAATGGAAGCATTAGCATTCATCAGTCCATCTCATTTCCCACAAGATAAAGACCCACAAGTTACGTCCGTACCTGGTGCTGTGTGGCATTTTGAAAACTGCTGTCCAAATGTGGGTGGATCCAAGGTCCACCCACAATTTGGGGCTGGGGAAATTTGAAAAGAATGAAGTGAATGCCTTCAAAAAAAATTATGGCATCTATTGTGCCACTTAAAGCCCACCAGCTTTCCACAAATGACCAAATGCTTTCTTCCATCCATTCTTGAATCCCTGGAAGCCACAGAATTGGTGCTAGTAGTCTGTATGTGCCCTATTGACTGCACACTTTCCTTATCACAGAGATAATTCTGGAGTGATCTCTCAGAGGAAGAAAAAACGAAATGATCTAGCTTAAGATGAAAACAAGTATTTTATTTGTTCTGGCATGTTAAAGCATGTCATCTGCCATCCACAAAGCAAATTCCATTGCAACGTTCAGAAACCTCAGATATCTTAACATATTGAAGTTTTTATGTTAAATGTAAATATTTAAAATATTTTCTGTGATTGTGACAACCTTATATTTGAAAGTTTAT
This sequence comes from Crotalus tigris, assembly GCF_016545835.1. Lineage (NCBI taxonomy): Eukaryota > Metazoa > Chordata > Lepidosauria > Squamata > Viperidae > Crotalus > Crotalus tigris. Next base: position 15,449 of record NW_024096508.1, read on the forward strand.
ATGGAGAACTACACTGGTCAGAAAGCTAAACTGACTGCTGATTCTTCCTCAGTGTACAATTGTTGCTTTATGAAACAACCTTAAAATTTGACACAAAAAAATAGTAGGAAAATTGTATTCACTTGTTAAAATGAGTGTGTTTCGCCTTCTCCCTTTTAGGGCAGACACTGAGCTGTCATTCACATGACATATAGATGTGTTTATCCAATGGAAGTTTAGCTGCTTCTCTGATAGAGATGATGTGGCTCTTGCTAACCCTGAGTCCACATTCTCACTCTCCTTTGTGGTTATAAGAATTATGGGGGTATCTCTTAATTGGATTTAGCAACACTTTTTTCCTCCTGCTTACAACATTCATGTGGGTTGGATGATTTTTATCCACTTATGTGATCACAGCTGGCAGAAAATTCACACATCTTAGCTGTTACTTAATTTAGTTGTTAAACATCCTGAGGCACCAAAGATTGACGGGCGACTGCACACATCTACCCTCATTGCCAACCAGCTATGAACAGATGGGACCAATGCCACCCTGGGACTATATGACAAATGGTGACCAGTGAGGCAAAGCCAAGCAAATAGGGATGCCTAGCCTGACTTTTAAGTCTGGAGGTCAGTGTTTACAGATGATCCACAAGAAACTATGTACGTCGTAATTGAAAATAGCTGCCACATTAGTCTTTTATATTTTCAGGTAGATAATGCTTCACTTGATCTATAAGCAGATGAGAAGAAGAAAGCTCACTCTTATCTAAAGTAGATTTTAACAATCAGAACATACAAGAAAGTAGAGGTTTTGAAGGGAAGGAATGCCGATTTTAGTATCATTTTAGAAATCATTAAACCTTGAGTACTGTGGCCATTTCTTACCCCAGAAAGCAAAAGAAACTAAATCAAGGTCTGGACTTTCAGAACAGCAGGACTGAGAGTTCAAATTATTGTCAGTCGTGGCCCACTGAGAGGCTGGAAAAAGACAGGAGAGTTAAAGCCTGAAAAATATGGCAGTTCTACTGTTTTCTTTTATGATGCGATTGACTATTCAGCCACTTAACTCCCCTGGCACTATAGTTTGTTTAGCTATATACCCAGGGAGAGAAGGGACAAGATTCACTCTAATTCACACACAATATCTATATTTTATAAAGCAAACAAGTGAGAGACAGAAAGAACACAATTATATACCTGCTTTTTCTGGCAAAAACCTTCAGATTTCACTAGCTAAATGTAGTTATTCCTTTACTGATTGACCTTCTGAGCAAAACCAGGAAGATTCTGATTTTTTTTTAGTCTTTTAAATAAAAATTGTGGAAAGATCACGATGAAATATTGTCTATTCACAGATGCCCTACCTTTTGAATAACTTAGCTCTGTTTTATTCAGTTCATAGCTGTTCACAAATTGTATAAAGGTATACTTTTAAGGTAATGTTAGGAGAAGAATTTCTAATCAGATTGCATTTTAAGTGCACACAAACACACACACACACACACAGAGAGAGAGAGGGGGGGAGAGTGTAAAGATTTTGTTGCTATGGTGGAGGTAAGATAGTAGGGCTCAGCTGGCTGATTCTGCTAATCCCATAATAGTCACTCTGTAATATTGTCTTTCCACAATGTAAACCAAGCATATTGAGCGTGAAGATGCAATAGAAGTAAAAAAAAAAAAACCTGCATTCCATCTTTCATCTATGGCTCATTGCATATTTTCTTTTTCAGTACTTATTATAGGATTGTTCACATGGCTAAGTATAATTTCTACAATAGAGTTTAAAATAATGTGCTAAAGAGTTAAAGCAAAACTTCTCAGAATTATCCCATTGATGTGCAAATAACAAGAAAATTCTCAAATTGCCTTTTCTTTCCCCTCTCTTCTGGTTTCCACTTCAAATTTCTTGCCTTAACATTGAAAGTGTTTTTGCTTACTTTTCTTTTATTAGAAAGAGCTGAGTGAGAAAATGCTACGCAGGTGGTAAGTGTAGCACTGGACATTGTGGATTCAGCAAGCCTTTCTTGCGTGGTATACACAGAGGAAACCAAATAATGATGTAAATAGAGAATAACAAAATTTAAATAAAATAATAATGTAAAATTTGGACAGCGTCTTCAAGAGGGTAGGTTCAGTGTTATGTCTGCACATGCTAAATTCAGATAGCAGATCTGTGGAAGTTAAAATGTACTTGCTTTTTTTAGAATTGTCATGTCTCTTTCCATCTTGCATTAGCAACTTTTACATTATAAGAAAGCTCAAGTTATTGTAGTTTATATCGGAAAACCCCTTAAAATGTCCAGCCAGCATAGGTTAGCCATTGTTTGAGCTGACAGAAGCCTTCAGATGTAAAAGCCAATACAGAAATGTACTGTACTATAATATGTAAAGTATGTCTTTGCAGTCAGCCTAAAACTGAGCCTCTGAAACAAAAGTTGGAATATAATTCTAATAAATAATAATTAAATGTTTAAGATACAATTTCCAAATTGAACTTCTCTCTGGGCATGGCATGATTGTTGGCCTATGTGAGATGACATCTTCACATAAATGCCCTATTTCCCATACTCTCATCAGACAACATGACACAAGTATGTAATTGTATCATTGCTTGATGTATACATATAGTTTTGATGTTATTACTGTTTGTTGTAGACAATGCTAGTGCTAGCACGTGCTAGTGATTGAGGTTTTTCTTAACATAGCTAGAGAACAATCTTATATCCTATATGAGCATAACCAAAGCCAGACCTCATGGCCAAAAGAGAGAGTCTTATCTATCATTGCATAGCATGATGGAAAGAAGAGATGCTAAAGCTAAACCACAAGCTCACTATACACTGAACTTGGTTTTGATACATAACAATCACTGGAATTCTTTGTAATAGCTTTTGAACTCTTCTGCAATAACATTTCTTATCAGAGCCTGATGTGAGTGATTGTTAGGAAGCTGGGAAACCCATGGAAGAGAACATAGACATAAACATAAAACAGGCAAGAGATAGTGGGCACACTAGTTGACATTGTATCTCACAAATGGCAACTTGGTCCAGGAGGAGAGAAATCTAGGAGACTGGATGTTAAATCACTCTGCACTGATTAACTCACTGTAATTGAGTTGTGAATTTCCTCTTACAGTTTTTAAAGATTTGGTATTTACCCTAGACCATAGGTGTCAAACTTGATCATGTCACGTGACGTATCGTGATGGATTGTAATGTTTTTTGCCTTTGTGGAGTCGGGGTGGACATGGCCTGCGCATGATGCATCTGGCCCATGGAATGCTAGTTTGACACCCCTGCCCTAGACTCACATTAAAGGTACATTGCTGAAGTGTTTGTAATACTCCTTCCTTGAACTTTCTCAGCTGCATGGGAAACATCTGGATGTTGACATCTGGATTCTTGTATGCCTATTAAATATTTGTAGTCCCGCATGCTTGGGAGAAATCAGGCAATGGCTTCATGGATATATCCATCCAACATACTTGGTATTAATAATGCAGAAGTTGCCCTGCAATTTGTTTGCAACTTTTCAGTCTCTCCCATCACCTGTTATTTCCATATGGTCTCCAATCCAAGTATTAATTAGATCTAGCCATGTTTAGCTTTCAAAGATCAACTGATTGTTTTGGTTGCCCATGTTTCTGGAAGAGGAGATTCCAGGAGCCTGAAAAGGCAGATGGTCTTTCTACTTCATAAGAAGCCAGGCCTGGATTCCATAGCCTAAATAACTTCCATCCTTTCACCAACTCCCCTTTCTAGGGAAAGTTGCTGAGAAAGTGCTAAGGCTGCAACAACAGAGATTTCTAGATGGTATTATCTACATATAGGAATCTGCTTTCAGATGAGGCGTGGAATAGAGACAGAGAGCTTTTCTCATGGTTGACTTTTGGTAGGCCTTGCACTTATGGAACATGACCCTCCTTGTCCTTCTACACTTCCTGGTAGATTTAATTATTGTCAACTACAGTTGACAATATTGCAGTAGTTCCATTTCTACTGGGTGGCTACAGTTATTAAGGCAATTAGCTAGAGTTCTAACCATCTGACATTCTGCTATGGATTTTAGTCCTGTGGCCCAGAATTCAATCCTTTCTCCATCCTATTTAACTTCTACATAAAGTTGTTGCAGAAGGTAATTTGTTGATTCAGAATATGGTATCATTAACATGCTGATACACAACTGTTCATCTTTATTCTGGATCCAATGAAGATGCATTCATAACGGAGAAAATTGCATGTTTGAAAGGATTCTAAAATATTCTATTATAGAGAATTCTCTGTTATGTGGCAACAAGTTTCCCCTTGTAACTTAGAAGAATCTTTTCAGCTCTGTGCAAAGATTGATCCTATAAGAGAGACAATTGAAATCAGTCTCCAAAGGGAATACATGTGAAAATATAGCAGTTAATGATCAAGGATGTCTGTCAAGGATGCAAAAATGAAACATGGAAAGGTCCATTTAGACTAGAATAGTTTCTTATCAATTAGCTTTTGTTCTGTTCCTGGGCTATATTAAGATATTAGAACAAAGGAAGGCAAAAAATCCAAATAGTATCAATTATTGCCTTTTGTTGATTATATTCCCTAAGTATTTTGTATTTGCTTCTGATATTGCTTTGTTCCAATTAAATTACATTAACTAATTAATTAAATTACTTTGTTTTGTGCCTTTTCCCTTTATAAAAAATTCCTATTCCTTTTTATTGTCAATTCATTGTCAGTATATTACTGAATTTAATTTTTTTTATCCTTGTATATTATTCATATTATTACATGAATAAATTGTTCCCTTAATAAAAATGTGATATGTGTTTTGGAAATATATAAACATTTAGCAACAGAAACAAGAGCTGCAGATTTTGAATATATGCCTTATTGTAAGCATTTGTTATAGCCATGCTATTCATGGATAGCATTTTGTTGTGGACTTTAACCATTTAGATATTTACAACTATCCCAAATCATAATTTGAATAAGGATATTTTTTATTTTCTCTGAAAAAGAAATTGTGAACCATAAGCATATTCAGAGCAGTTTTTGGAAACACTTTATTGAGCTCCAGGAGCATCTGTAATTTCTTAACATTTTCTCTCAGTGAAGACTATTTTAAGAGCTGAGTTATCTGATCAACAATTTCATGCCTCTCATCTTTGCTAAACTGCACCACTGTACTATACTTTTTGGGTTATGCAAGGAACTCTGTGTGTGTGTGTGTGTGTGTGTTTGTGTGTGTGTGTTTCCAATATTTTAATATTCTTAATAGATATTTTACAGGAAAATGGAAGGGAGATCCTAGAATTGGATTAGAGCATATTTAAAGAACAAAGCATAACATTATGGAAGTCTTACTAATTGTAAACTATTATTTAAGCAATTCCATTTAACAGAGATAAGAGATTATACTGCTGGCTAGTAAGTAATAGTAAAGTAGTAATTTGCAAATATAGCTTTCAGTGTCTTGGTAGAATTATCAACAATTGCACACATGTTTTCTTACAGATTCACACTCTGTTCTTCTGTTTGCTGAATTGTCTTTCACCTACTGAAGCCTACAAATGGGAAAGTCTGCAGAACTTCTCTTATTTTCATTAGTAACAATCTCTTCTACAGGTAAGAGTTTCTTTGAAGGGTTCATTCATATTTAGATGAGCATAAGGACTGATCAAATTAATGCCAGTTAAGTAACAAAATTATTTGTATTTTCATCTAGCAATCACGATATTAAGTTATACAAGAAGGATAACTCAGCTAACATAAATTTCTATATGTTTTCCTTTTAAGTCATGTACTTACAATGTAACCTAGATATGTCTGCAAACAGAATTTATAAAGCTATTTATAATGATTTTTGTACTAAGTAGGAAAACCAAAATTAAAGAATCAGACATTGTATATTAACCTTATTAGAAAAAATGTCTTTATTTTTTGGGGAGTTACATAGAAGTTTTTTAAAAATGTCATTTATCTATTTATGATATTCTAAATATCAGAATCCTTTTGTATTTTCTGTCCTTTACCTAATGCGTAAACCTCTGCTTCTCATTGTATTCAAACTATTCATAGAAGTTTCATGCTATGCTTTAAAAGGTTGATCTCTCAATGGGAAGGCATTTCATTTTAGATGGCTAAGAATTAGATAATGCTTTGGTGCTAATTCGTCATCTTGGGAGAGGCAACTTCTATGTCCCTTATAAATATCTAATTACATTTTAATGTTTTTGGGGTCTCTTGGGAAGGTAGTTGGCCTAGATCAGGAGGCAATTAGCTTGTGTAGAAGCTAGTCTGGCCCACATATGTCAATGACATCAAGGCAATGCTAGGAGGTTTCTCTATTAACCAGCTGAATTTAGGAGACTTATTTTTTTGCATTCAAGCAGAGACCATAAGGATTAAATCATTTACAAAGCCCTACAGGAGCACTTTCTAATGGTTGATAACATATGACATAAAAGATTAGTATAATGATGGCCAGAAGGCTGGAAATACCTCATGGGGAGCATGAAAAAGAGCCAGGCAGAAGAAAAGCCACCGATTGATCCCATTGGGAGATCAACCTTTTTGAGAATAAAAATCTGGATTTGTAAAAAATACCTACCGTAGATATTTTCATCAATGTCAATATTATTTTCAATATATAGCTCAGGTCTTCAGCTCTAGAAAGTTCAGCAGCTCCAGAAGCCTTCCTCCCTCCCTATACTAAGCACATATACAGGACTATTACAGCTGCAAAAAATAAAATATGAGTTGTTCTAAAATGGGTGCTGACTCTCTTCATCACTTGCTTGGCAGCATTTGGAACTGAAAGGACTGTTACTCAGATCTGGCTAACCACAAACTTCTCTGCAGGATTATATAATGCCAAAAACTTGTAGCAACAGGACAAATGTTCTTATGTAATACATTGAAAACATTATCTAATAAACCACATGTGAAATAATTGTTAAAAGAACTTATAAATAGATCCAAAGAAGTGTCTCAGAAAAATATTGAAGGCAAAGCTAATTTAAGTTTTGCCCATCCTTCTGTTCTCTACTGAAGCTCAATATGGTCTATTATGATTTTCTACTTTCTTTGCCATATGGATGTAGGCTGTTCTACTTATGATCACTCAGAATTGTGTGTAGTATAGGATTTCTTTCCAAAGAAATATCCTGCAGCCTACAAAGCATACTCGGCAAGTGGTCCTCAATGGTACTACATCCACATGGAGAAAAGTAAGCAGTGGGGTACCACAAGGCTCCGTCTTAGGACCAACACTCTTCAATATCTTCATTAATGACTTAGATGAGGGAATAGAAGGGGAACTCATCAGATTTGCAGATGACACCAAACTGGAGGAATGACAAGCCCAGGATCCAAAAAGATCTTGACAAACTTGAACAATGGACCCTATCCAATAAAATGAGTTTTAATGTGGAGAAAAGCAAAGGTTTATATTTAGGCAGGAAAAATCAAAGGTTTAAGTACAGATTAGGCGAGACCTGGCTCAAAAACAGCAATTGTGAGAGGGACTTTGGAGTCCTAGTGGACAATCACGACTGAGCCAGCCGTGTCCAGCAGCAGCCAAAAAAGCTAATACAATCTTGGGTTGTATAAACAGAGGCATAGAATCAAGATCACGTAAAGTATTAGTACCACTTTATTAGTACCCTAGCATTAGTATCCTAGTAAGACCACACCTGGAATACTGCAATCAATTTTGGTCACCATACTACAAAAAAGGTGTTGTGATCTTGGAAAAAGTTCCGAGAAGAGCAACTAAAATGATCAAAGGCCTGGAGACTAAAACATGTGAAGAAGGGCTGCAGGACTTAGGTTTGGCTAGTCTAAGGAAAAGAAGAAATAGGGGTGACATGATAGCAGTATTCCAGTATTTGAGGGGCTGCCCCAAAGAAGAGGGAGTCAAACTATTCTCCAAAGCACCAGAGGGCAAGACAAGAAACAATGGTTGGAAACTGACCAAAGAGAGAAGCAACCTATAATTAAGGAGAAACTTCCTAACAGTGAGGACAATTAACCAGTGGAACAGCTTGCCTTCAGAAATCGTGGGCACTCCATCACTGGAGATTTTTTTTTTTTTTTTTTTAAGAAGAGACTAAACAGCCTTATAGCACAATCCTGAAAAGGCTTCCTCAGCTTTAGAGATCTCTGATTTCAGCAGGACTTGTTCTTATTTAACATAACTGCACAGCATTGTGGTCTTAACTACTGAATATACTTTCCTGGTTTTTGTGTTGGGATTTCTGCTAATCCTATTTTAAAATAGCATTGTTAGTGGCAGCACTTATTTTGTATGTTAATACTTATTAGAAACTTTATATAAGCTTGAATAATTCAGTTTAATGAAGAAAAATGTTTTGTCCGCAATTCCTTTATTTTTAAGCAACCAGGAATAGTTGATAAAAATTGTTTCATGGAGATAGATTTAGCCTTCCCCAGTGTATCAGATTCCTGATGTTTTTCACCACATAGAAAGGTATTAACAAATAACTCTTATTAACTCATTTAGTTCTAAGTTTTATGTTACTTGCTAATTGTTTTTTTTATTGAGATACTACTAAAACAGGGCCGAAAAATTTCTATCCTTCCAGATGTTACTGAACAATTTTTAACATTCCAATTTTCCAACTGGACCTGCTGAGAACTGCAATTCAGCAACAACTGAAGCACACCTGCAAAACTATTTTATCTCTGTTCTTAGATAGAAATATCCTATGCAATTTCCTCATTCATGGCACATGTCAGCCTTTAGTTGTGCCACAGATCCTGAGTTTATGCTTTAATGATACAATAATATAAATAGAAAAAATAAGACATGACCATGAGAGATTTCTACCATACCATCCCAATATTTACTCTATAAGAACCTAACAACATCATAAGTGCTTCATAAAGATACCAAATGCATGTTATTTTGGCATTTTATCAGATGCCTTGAAATCTCAGGAACAAATCTTCCCAGTCTTTTTGCACTTTTCACACTCCAATTCATAGCCATTATAGGAAAAGATGAGGGCAACAAGAAAAACAGGGAGGGAAAGCAGAGCCATGTAAAATAAAAAACCAAGATTAGCCAAGATTGGATTTTCTCGGTTAAGAAAATATACCATTGATATTTAGAGGCAGAAATCTGAGGTTTAACAAAAATGGCTTTTGAATGTGCAATTATCATGAATTATTTATTGAATTCTGAGTACTCTTAGCCAGTCCTCCCCGCCCCAACCAAAAAACTCTAAGCCTTGAGTACATCTGCTTTTAGCTATTGAAATGTCATTAGAAGATGACAATCTTCCTAAGCCAATATTCCATCCTTTGTTCCATCAGCGTCAAGGACAAGACCATTTCCAGCTGAGATAGGATAAGAGGGAGCAAAGGGTCCTGCAATTATTTTAATTAATCCAGCAATGCTTTATTATCAGTATGTGGATGTGTATATCGTGCTAACTTAAGAGAAGACAGACTGCTCAGATTGAAATGCAGAAGGCCCCACTTAGTGAGATGTACTGTATGTCTGATGTATTCCACATTGTCAACCACTTTCACTTTCACATAAATATAAATGCATGGATTTTTTTTTCTATACTCTTCATGGGCATAAATGGAAAAGTTGGAGCTCAAAATAAAATGAGTACCTTTATCCTTCTGTATTCTCCCCAGCTGGAAGTCACTCTGGCATAAGATACTATGGATTTTTTTTTAAAAAAAAAATGCTTATTTTAAACAGCATCTTCGTGTTGGAAGTAAGAAGGCAAACAACTGATTGGAGAATGGAATATTAAACTTTTCTTGGAGCTTCATTTGTCTGGTGTTTTATGTTCTGTGTCCCATACAGAGCACATGAAAGTTTAACAGAAATTGGCCTGTGGTTTTTAACTCTAAAGAGCAAAAAATTCAAAATACAGAGTAAGAACAGTCATCTGATGAGATACAATTATGCAAGGGCTTGAGCTTCATCATAACTTTTTCTTTTTTATGAAAGAAAAGTGAGGGGTTATTAACAAATGCAGAGTGTAGGGCAGCCAGACTTCATTTGAAGTGTTCATTATTATTTCTGAATTAGATTAAACTGTGTACATTTTAAGGGTTTTTTTTTTTTCTGTCTTCCTATGTAGTCTGGAAGTCAGCTGAGACTATGATGAGAAACTATGGGCCTGTCTTTGAAGACCAGCCACACAATATCCTTTTTCCAGAATGGTCAACAGAGGAGCAAATTTTGTTGGTATGCCGAACACGAGCGAGTCCTCCTGCAAATTACAGGTGATGTCACTTCTAGCATCTGCTTTGTTTAATGGGAAACATGATTGCAAAATCAGAGGGCACATTTTGTGTCAAATGGCACTATATCTTTGCCTAGGGTGCTAGTAATGTAGACAAAGGCAAACATTTCATATTCCATTCAGTTAAATGAAGTACTGAATGTATTAGTAAAGCATAGAACTAATTATTTTTAATTCACATCCAGGGGAATTTAATTACATTTAACATATTAGTGCAAGCTTGTTCATGCCTCTTTAGAAGTAAACCAAATATAGATTCTTTGTGCTTACTTCCAAGTAACTGAATCTGATGCTGCCTGTTTTATATCCTGGATTAGGTTTTATGCTTTGAAAACTTCTGAACTTAAAATATGATTCAATAGATAGAAACATCCAAATATTGTATCCACATTGTGCTTAAAAAAGGAAATCTGCTGAAAAACAAGTTGCTTAAAATACAGGTAGCCCTGACTTAATTTTTTAAAATATAATTTTGATTAAGAATTTTAATTACAATACTTAAAACTAACTGCTTTTTTTTGGTATATCCAGTAAACCATCCTTTTTCTCTTCGTCTGTCATTTGTAATTTCACTTTCTGCACTTTATCTTGTCCTTTTTAAAAGGACACTAAGTTTGTAAACCTCACTTTCAAGTCACTTTCAGAAATTGCCTGCTAATTATCTTAAAGCTATTAGAGATCACCCCAAACATCTCATCATATTTTGCAAAAGTATCAACCTCTGAGCAAATACATTTGATTTTATTTTTAAATATTATACATGTTATACTGTATGTAATAATCTTAAAACATTTTAAGCATATGAATGATTTACCAAGGTCTGCAAATAAGCTGTTTGAAATTATGGTTCTTTGATCTTTTGGACTATATTCTATATATTATAGACGAGTGTGTGATCCTTTGGAATGAATCTCATCTGATATATATGTTTATATATATATATCAAAACTTCAAACAAATGCTTCCATATTTATTTGCTCAATTTCTATAGTTGCTCAGCTCACCAATTGTGATTCTGAGCAGCTTCCATAGGATTATAGCAAACAAGGAACATAAAAAGCAGAAAAATATAGGTTGCAGAAAAAATTAGGAACCAGAGTGAATTTTCAGATATTCTAGCTTCTCTATTTAGAAACAGTCATGGATCTCAGTCCTAATCTTGGTGCAAAATATGCTTCTGGTTATGCTTAAACAATATTTAAGCACTGAGTTGGTGGTCTTTTATATTAAGAAAGTGCAATCATAATTTGTCCTGTTTTTTGACTGGGGTTTTATAGAAATAGACAATATTTCCCATTCAACTACTATCAAACAATAGGCTCTATTGACCATTCAAGATAGTGCTAATGTGCAGCTGTGGGTCTTCTAGTATGTTCTCATTCCATCCCAATATCATTGTTTCTGGCAGGTGGAAGATGAATGGAACAGAGATCAAAATAGAGCCAGATTCACGATACAGGTTAAATGGTGGCAACTTGGTAATAAGAAACCCAATGACAGCTAAAGATGCTGGATCCTACCAGTGCATAGCATCCAACTCCATGGGCACAATAATAAGTAGAGAAGCTCATGTTCGCTTCAGCTGTAAGTAATTTGTCCCATTTTGAATACATTCTCTGTACAAAAAGGACAGCAGTGTCAAGACTTCTGCCACCCAAGCTACTGTGACAGCATGCTTGGCCAACATAAGCAACCTGGTTGAAAATCAGTGCAGTTGGGGCAGAAGTAAAGTTCTGATATATAGCTGGATCACACTACACCTTGTGCATGATTTAGTCTTTTGCAAGGATGATCAGGATTTAGCCTATAACCAGACAGAATTCTTCACAAATTTATTTTATAGTTCCTCGTATAATCATGATTTTAAATTTTTAGTCAAGATGCTAGAGATGTGAACTGTTTTAATGAATATGTAGATATGAACAAATCACTTTCTTTTGGGGTGCATGATTCTGAATATAAACCTGTAAAAATGATGGGGGGCTAGGAGACTATCTAATGGCAATAGCTGCCTTTTATTGTAAATAGGATAAATAAAAGTTAAATTTAAGGACTGTCTTCTCCACATTGATTTCCTTCTTTCATAAAATCATGAGATGATATTGTGCATAAATGCTAACTGTGCATTCTTCTAACATGCAAATAGGCATTATCTTATCTTTGCTGTGTAGTATTTCTGATCCAAAACTGTACTTTTTCAGATCAAACTAATTTACTAAAAGCTCGAAGAGTTGCAAAATTATTTATCATATCACAGAGTTTCCAAGTCCAGCATACTCATTACTTTTTTCTGTATGGAAAGCTTGCTGCTGTTTTTATATTTTATTGATAAACATTGGGATTATATGTGTATTGATTACAAACAAACAGATGTGACTCATTTTAAAGAGCTGCTTAGAATTGGAATTAATAATAAGAAAAAAGGATAGAAAGATAGCATTGACTTCTCTAATTCAAAAACAGCAGACTCTCTAAAGATTGCTCCTGAAGATACCTGCTATTATTTTCACAATTTCCTTTTGATAGGATGGGAACATGATTACCTGTAGCAAGCAATATTTCCCCTAAGAACCAATGTGTAAAAAGTGCTAGCCATCCTAGCATACATCTGAACACTGGACTGTTTGTATGTCTTAGATCTGCAGGAATTCTCTACAGAAGAACGAGATCCAGTGAGGGCTACAGAGGGCTGGGGGGTGATGTTGACGTGCAGCCCACCACCACACTATCCAGGTGAGGAAATAGCAATGCATTAGAAGTGAGGCTTTCACTGAAAGGGTACAAAACATCCATATTTGAGGAATGATATATCAGAAATTGGCATTAGGCCATAACATTTGGCCTGCTAGAATGTTAATATTTGGTTGCTGTTATTTCTTTGATGTTGTCTTTATTGACATTATTATTGCTCCTTCTTGAGTAACAATGAAGTCCCAAAAAAGAAATAATTGTTTGGTATTGAACCCACTTTGTAATTATTTTTTGATACACCACCAACATTTAATACTTATTCTTTAGAATTGTTTCAGAATCATTTGGAACTAATTAGCAATGTAGAGTGTTGCCAAATATTAATAGAAGTTGCTACACTTTCTGTTAAGTGCAGATAATTACAGTGAGAAAGGCTCTGAAAAGTATGAAATTTTCAAATTATTACAGACCTCATCTCTATAGTTTCCAGGTCTTCAGTGAAGTCTGAAATTCTTCCCTGAAATCAGGAATTGGATGCTAATTGCTGCTGCAAATTCCCCATGTCAAAACTGAGAATTTTGATATAGATAGAAATGGCATTTATCACTGTTTAGTGGTACAAATCTATGTGTGCATATTTTTCTGACTATCCTGCAGAATTTGAATAATAGGATACTGTATTGCATTTCATGAAAAGGGATTGTGCTAAATGTTTCCATCCAGAAATAAAGGGGTTTCTAATTTAAGATACTGGATTCAGCTCTTTTTAAAGAATATTGTGGGACAGTTACGCATCCTCTCTAAAAGGACAAATATTCTCATTTCATTTGGCATAAGACATCAATATATATCACTGATATATACCAGGCATTGAGGTAGGTAGGTAGGTGGGTGGGTGGGTGGATGGATGGATGGATGGATGGATGGAGTGCAGAATGAATTCATAGCAACTGGATTTAGTAATAGGTTTGTCTAGAAAATAACTGGCTGAGGTCAAGCTTTCATTGTAACTATCATATGATATAAAAAAACCATTCTCCCCCTTCCCCTCTGTTTTTCTTTCTCTCTCTCTCTTTCTGTATATACAGGACTTGAATATCGCTGGTTAGTGAATGATTTCCCAAACTTCATTCCAGCAGATGGCAGGCACTTCATCTCTCAGACAACCGGAAACCTTTACATTGCTAAGACTGAGGCTTCTGATGTTGGCAGCTACTCCTGTTTTGCTACGGGCCATATTGGCTCTGTTAAAAGGAATGTTTTTAGCACGTCTTCTCAACTCGTTCTTGTAAGAGAAGGTCAGCATTTAAAGACTCCTATCTGTGTGTCTCTCTGTCTATAATGGGTATCCACTAAGCCAATCATTTTCAGGGGTTTGCAAGGTGGGTTTTCTCCGTGTGTATCTCTAAAGTTATCTTTATTGTGGAAAATATGTCCCATATAATTTGCTAATCAATGTGCTTGATTAAAATGTTTGCTGAGTGGTGTTTGTGTTTGTTTTTGTCTCTTTGCATCATTCACAGTGAGGCTAGGGGAGGATGTTATTTCTGTGACTGACAGGAAAAGATCATTAAATGAAGCCTATGGATAAGGGGGAAAACTTTGCTCATTTGTGCATTATATCACTCTATTATTTGATAGTTTGATTCAGTGCTTATATTTGAAAGAATCATAGAAACAGAATTGTGGAGTTTGAAGTGATCATAAGGATCATCTAGTCCAGCCAAGAGAGATGGTTCTTCAGGTTCTTAAACACCTCTAGAGAACAAGAATTACAACTGTCATTGATAGACTGTTCCACTATTCTACAGATCTTACCATCAGGATGATTTTCTTTATATTTAAACAGAAATTATATCCATTGTTTCTGCTCCTAGCTTCTGTGGCAATAGAAAACTGTTCCTCACCATGTTCTCTATGACGTCTTTTTATGTATCTGAACACTGACACCATGTTTTTTCTCAGTGTTTTTTCCTTCAGATTCAACAACTCAAATTCTTTTATCCTGACTTTATATCACTGTATTTTTTTATTGCACTCCCTTGAACCTATTCTAATCAGACGATATCCTTCTGGCTTCACTTCTCTTACCAATAAGTCTGATTCCATGATTTCCTCTACTTCACACTTTACAGGTGAATACTATAGACAAAAGAATAAAATATGTATCACTTCTAGTTTTGACCTTTGTTTTAAAAAAACACCTTTAACCGAGGCCATTATTCTTTTTTTTTTTAACAAATTTTATTGGGTTTTTTTAATTCTGAAAACAAAGTACTCAGGACACACCGTGGTGGTGGGGTAATCAAACATCCAAAAACAAAACATATATACATAGTACAATCAATACATCAAATATTCCCTCTCTTTTTCCCTTAAATAGCATAGTATATTTAAAATAATCCAATTCTAGCTTAAATTTATTCAACCTGAACCTGTTTTAAAGCTTTATGAATTTAAAATACCGTAATCAAACTAACTTTAAATAAAAACATTATCAATTCAGGTATCCCTTCCAAATATGTTCTAGTTCCTTAATTTTAACATACATCTTATTTATTTCTTCTTCCACTAATATCCCCTATTTAAAATAAAATATTGATCTATCATATACATATCTAATCCATCAATTAATCAGTCTCTTTAAGATGACAGAATAATGTCAGACCTTAAATCATTTCAATCCATTAGACAGACTTCATTAATTATCATAACTACTAATATCCATGTCATCAAACAAACACGTCATCTTGTTAAATTAACTCAATTAATTAATTCAATCCGATCTAAAACATCTCTTCAATTTTCTTCATTCCATTACATAATAACTTTCATGCAAATAAACCTATCATTCTAAAAAATACATTCTTAATCTTCTAGACTACCTTTAATCCATTATATAATTAAAGTGACAAAATAATATTAAGCTTTAAATCATTTCAGTTCGTTAAGCAAATTTCAAATTTCATCCAATTGATTATTATGCCTTACCACATCTATATTATCTTACAAAAACATCATCCACTAATTTAAAACACTCAATTGATTATTAAAACAATCCAGAATTTAAAAACCACCATTTTCCCCATTCCAATACATAATAATTTTCATCAAAATAAGCCTATTATTCCACCAATTACATTCTTAATCTATTTTAAGATATCTGTTCTAATAATCACCCCCTTATTTTTTCCCCTTATTTCTAAATCTGAATCTTAGTCCTTAAAACAGTCCATAAATCAACGTGCCTTTTAATCCATTACACATCATTTTAAATTTCTATTTTCAGTCTTGTTCTGGCCTTTCTATGCCAGGCAGGTTTTCATAACAAAGCTTCCCTTTCAACCGATAAATTTCTCTTTATTGCTTGTAGTGCCCTTTGAAGCGATAGGAATCCCATCCTCTGTATCAGGCCTCTGTTTCTCTCATCCTTAAAGCTTCGTTGTTTTAAAGTTTCAAGTCTTAATCTTTGGTTCTTCTGGTCCTCAAAAATATAAATGACATGTTTATAAGGTAAAGTCTCTTTTATCTCAGTTGTTTCCTCTTCTAGTAAGTTTTGATTTGTAGAATGCTCAGATATAGTCTGGAGATCAGTTTGAAGATTTGAAGTGGAACTTCTGGTTCTTAATTCTGTAGTAAACTCTTTTATTGTAGCACATATTTCTGCAGTAGCCTTATAAATCTTTTCCAATATAAGTTTGCAGTTTAATTGTAACTGAGCTTTCTCCATATTGATAGTAATTGAAGAGAGTCTCTTTTTTCCTTTTTTTTTTTTGTGGAGGCTGTATTTAATAAAAGTTGAGCAGTATCCACCCCCACAATTCCCACTGCTACATCAGTTTAACTTTTCTCTTGAAAAAAATTGAAGGTCAGGTCTGTTCCTCCAAAGAATAGCCAGAGATTGCAATATCAGGTTTTCACTAGTAGATGTCCTCAATAGATTTAAAAAAATCTTTTCCAGACACCATTTTTCGCCCTTTTTTTCTATCTTTTGAAATATGATGTGAAAAAAGAAATAATCTTCAAGCATAAAGTAATAGTACAGCTCTTAAAAAAGTTTTTTCTGTACCCCTAAACAGATGAAAATAAGTTATAGTCTCTAAAATTTTATTCTATTCCTTTGTTCAACGCCTTTCTTCCCAAACATATAGAAGCTGCTTTTTCAAGACAGGGAAATAGTTCCAACAAAACTCATACAGGCAAAAAAGAAGCAAAATAAAGTAAAGAGAGGAGCCAAAAAAAAGTCTCACCTGGATTCACCACGGTGGTTCTCAATGCTTAGATGTTGTTTGACTTGCGGTTTGAAGCAGCTGGGTGATCGGCCATTTTACTAGCCGATCTTCCTCCTCCGTCGGCCCTCAGAGATGGCTCGGACAGCTGGAGGAGCCACTGCTCCTCCGCAGCCGAGCGAAGCCTCGTCGACAGAAGTCGCATCCTCCAAAGTGACTTTGGACCTGCATAAGGGTCTACCGGCGGAGGGAAAACTAGCCGACGAGAAGACAAGTCTCCTCGTGCGACTAGAGATGCCACGATCCGGAACCAGAAGTCCATTATTCTTTGATGAGGTTAGGAACATTGAAAAGGATCTTTTACTAAGTCAGATCACTACTTGTCTCTCTAGCTCAGTAATGTTTATGGTGAATGGAATTGCCTCTTCCAAATATCAGATCCTGGAGATACCCAAGACTGAACTGGACATCACATAACCTAGCACATTCAAATATAAAGGAGAATACCCATCATTCAAATTAATATCTTCTTTGAATGAAACTTGACTCTTGTTCACATAAAAATATTGGTGTAGTTTACTTGGCAGCAGAATGGAAGTGGTTTGTCATTTTCTTCTGGAATGTTTTTGCAGGTCTGGCATTTTTGTTGGTCTTCTATCCAAATGCTGACAAGATCCAATTCTGCTTATCTTTCTGAGATCAGTCAAGTCACTGCCATTTAGCTGGATACCTGTCAGTTGCCACCTGTTGGGCTCAGTCCAAAAATGAGATATTTCAGTCCTTTATTTGCTTATGCTCAATAGACAGATTCTTGATAGACTAAACCTTTTCTACTCTTATCCTACTAGATACACCCTGGGAGATTCTAGGGAATGGTTATCCTAACTCTCTTCCTTTGCTCCTATTTAGCTCCAAGTTATTTTTGCTTCTTGTCTTGCCTCTCTCCTTGGAATCTGCTCCTTACATCCTGGGAAACTGCTGCTTCACTGTAGTCTATTACACAACTTCTCCAATTAACACTAGACAATATTTTATATTTTTAGATCAAATTATCTTCATAACAATTCTGCAAGTCTGATTCCTTGTCTTATAATTTAATAGAAACCAAAGCAGAGAAATGAAAGCAAATATTCTGCTTAGCACACCATGCCATCAATTTTTAGAGTGTAGAATTGATTTGCTTTTATATTATTATTATTATTATTATTATTATTATTATTATTATTAATCTCATTGTTGCTGGAAGCATTTTTATAACAGAAGTTAAGATATAGAGTCTACTTTAAAGTCATCAAGTAAAAGTTATTGTTTTACAGAAACCTGAAACTAAGTGTCTGTCAGCTTAGTTTAGGTTCTTCACTTCTTCAGCATATGTCTCTTAACATTGAAGTAGTTTAAATTTTACGAAAGTCCCTTAACTTACAATTGTCTTTTTACTTTTTTTTTTACTGAAGATAGAAGTAGAGCTGAGATTAGGAAAGGACTGCAACTTATCTGCTGGGCACACCAAAAGCCCAATTCAATCCTTGGTACCTTCCAATATGGCTGGAAAAAGCTTGCTTTAGAAATTTTAGAGAGTTGGTGCTTACACAGGGTAGATAATGTTGAACTAGAATGCCAGGGTTTAGTTCTGCTGAAAGTAGTTTGCTATATTCTGAGCAACTTGTTAGCACAGCTGAATCAAGACTTTTGGGTTGAAAAATGTTGAGATTTTAATTTTTTTCAAACCAGAGGAGGGGGGGGTAGACCATATGGTAGCTCCAGTAACATATTGAGTCTTCTGCAACAGCCATTGAAGTAAAGTTCTGCAATTATTGTACCTCCTTGAATTTTAAGTTGAAGATGCATTACTATTGATCTCTGCTTTATAATGACTTATTTTTCATGACTAACATCTTTGCAGTCACTTCTCTTTTTCTCCTCAGATTCCAGACCTCATGCCCCAATCATTAAAGCCAAGTTTCCTTCTGATACCTACGCTTTGACTGGGCAAGTGGTGACTTTGGAGTGTTTTGCCTTTGGGAAGTGAGTAGCTGTATCAATGCATTTAATTCTATATTGTTGACAACATAAACATTGCCAGTTCTCATTGTCACTGGTTACATGCTATGGTACCTACTTAAAAGAATCAAGTTTATAGAAGAGAAGGGAAGTGTGGCCTATCACTTTTAAGGAACTATCATAGGAAAAGTATGGAGAGCTGAAACTATTAACCCTTCTAAACTACAGCACATTTAATTGAGCCCATTCTCTTTTTGTTATAGAGTGGCTGATTTATGCAGAGTTTTGTACTCTGTTTGCCTATTAAGTGAACGAACTAAGGTTTTAATAATTTGATTATTATTTACTCACTATTTTGATCATTTAACTACTAAAACGATAAATGTCAACTGGATTGAGTTAGAGCTCACAAATGTTTGTTTTATTCTATTAATGCTACTCATTTGCCCTGGACTGGGTGATGTGATAAGGGTGTTTTGAAGCAAGTACAAAATCCACACAAACAAAAGGGGGAATGTGATGTGACAATTTGCCAGCCAGTCTCCTGTATATTTTTGTATATTGATAAGAGAAGAAATAAAGTTGAGAAGGTTAAAAGTAAGTCACACAGTGGTTTACAATCAAGGGAAAAAATATACTTCAGAGAGTGCAGAGACACTCACATAGTACCTTTAGCAATTCCTTAAAGCAGCTTTGTATTTTCCTGGCATCATGTGATTTCCCTCTATACAGTTATTGCATCCTATGACACACATAGGATAGCCCTGTGTAAAAGTAATGGACAAAATGCTACACATAATAAGGAAAGGAAAATGTATCAGTGTGCAACATGTTGCATTGCCCCTGAAGCTTGAGCGGAATGGGACCCTCTTTAAGTACCCTTTGTGACAGATGTTTCTTTTACAATATAGCCCTGTCCCTCAAATAAAATGGCGAAAGGTGGATGGTAGCCAGTCCTCCAGATGGATCTCATTTGAACCTGTGCTTCAGTTTAAAGAGGCGAGCTTTGATGATGAAGGCACTTACGAGTGTGAAGCTGAGAATGGCCAAGGAAAAGATACTTTTAAGGGCCGCCTCATTATCCAAGGTAAAGTCACAACTTTTAGTTTATTATGCTTTTGGAACTTTTTGGAATTCCCTTATATTTATTTATTAAAACATTCGTAAGTTCTATATTTGTTTAGCTTTAACAAAAACTGCATTATGAAATAGAGAAAATCATTTTCTGGCTTGTTTCAGATCGACTTTATTTAATGGAATGGCAGTATGCATGTGAACATACCGTATTTTCCGGTGTATAAGACGACTTTCTAAAGCCTGAAAATCTTCTCAAAAGTCACATGTCGTCTTATACACAGGAATATACAGGTAGCTGTTCTCTGAATTTAAAACCAATCTGCCCCCTAGTGGCCAGCCCTATTTTTTTACAGAAATAAGCACTAACAGGACAAAGCTTTCTAGCAGCAAAGGAGCTCCTATTGTGCTCATCTATAAACAGAAATTCAATATTGTACTGTATTTTCTGGCGTATAAGATGACTTTCTAAAGCCTGAAAATTTTCTCAAAAGTTGGGGGTCGTCTTATACACCCAGTCATCTTATACGCCGGAATATACGGTAATCTGAGCAAATAATCTACATCTGATTTTCACATTGGTGAAGGTGTTTTTTGTTTTTTTTTCATTTTACTGCATTGACAAAAATGGCCATTTTATTGTTGTAATAACACCTAAGCTATTTGCTTGGTAAGTGAATCATCTGGAGAAGAAACCTATCCTTTCTTAGTAAAGAGACACATGTTTATGCACAGGTGCTATCATTTGGATTTTTAGAAATGAAAGGTACAACAATGAAGTTGTAGCAAATCATCACTAGATTATCATCATTATGATCATCATCTTGCACTGTTTGAAATGCTCCTTTTTTACTCTTTTTTTTTTTTTTTTTTAGCTCAGCCAGAATGGCTAAAAGTCATCACAGACAAAGAAGCTGACATTGGATCAAATCTCCATTGGAGCTGTGCTGCAGCTGGCAAACCAAGGCCTACATTAAGGTGGCTACGGAATGGGCAACCATTAACTTCCCAGGTACATATGACGAATGAATAAGTTCTACCTGTACCATTGACCCTTGTGTCAACATCCTGAAGACTATGTAACATGTAATTTTATGAAGACTATTTAACATATATCTGGGTATCCCTCCAACATAACCCAGGATTATGCTTTTTTATTTGTACAAGTGGTTTTCATTTAGTGAGGACCAACAACTTGGTTGCTAAGTGGAAAATCACATGACTGTGATTGTGCTTAGAATTTTATTTCAGCTTTCCTCTTCAGTGTTGCAAACATTTAATATGATGCAAAAGTCTTCTATAGTTACTTTGTTTAATTATAACTTCAGAGTATTTAAGATGGCTTTGCATTTAACTGTGTATTTTTATTCCTTACTCTGAAGTAAGGAATTTCAAATTCAACTCATTACTTTGGAAAACTTGTTATCTAAAGGAGGAATTATTTCTCTTTGTTATGTTAAATTTTAGTCTCTGGTTTATATTAGGATAGTGGAATTAATTTATATTTCGGAAATGTGACTTTACTAATGGGTTAGAATGGAGACATGAAGTGTATATTTGAATGAAATAAGTTGTTATTGAGAATGCTGTTTTCCAGTTTGTCTTTTGTAAAGGAAAAAAAGAGTCTCTCTTTGTCACATTAAAGTGGACTGTATGTTTAGTCCATTTACATTAATATATTGACAACATTTATATAGGATTTTTTTGTACTTAAGTCGAGATATGGAATGTTGAGTTTATATAGGTTCATTAATGTTAAAATGTTAGAGATTTGTTTGGATCTTTTGCTGATAACTGGATTGAAGAATGACATTACTTATTTGATTTGCTTATTATTAACAGATGGATTATGGGATTAACTGTTTTATATTTGTTACATAAAAGAAGGTAAAGAGATTATGAAATTATTTGCCATGATGAGAATGGGAAGTTGTTTTTTTTGGAGAGTAGGCGTTATTATTATTTTTTCTTTTTTCTTTTTTTTTCTTACAATTTTTCTATTTTTTCTTCTAGTTTAATAACATTATTTTTCATAATAATGTTATCTTTGACATTCCCTTGTTTAAACAGAATCGCATTGAAGTGAATGGTGGGAATTTAAAGATATTAAAGTTAACAGTGGAAGATTCAGGGATGTACCAGTGTATAGGAGAGAACAAACATGGCAAAATCTATGCAAGTGCGGAATTGTATGTCCAAGGTAATTTCTGACTTTCCAAGAATTAAATGAGAGTTGCCCTATTAATAAGATAGGGAAGTTAATTTTCAGAGTCCTCAGTACTAAGTATGTTTAATCGGTTGTCCTGAATTGAATATACTATTGTTTGTTTGTGATGGTGTGGTTTTGAAAACTGCAGGTCATTCTGCTTAAAAAGCTGGATAGAGTAGGCATTTAATCAAATTGTTTAATAGATGCTGTAGATTTTTATATAGAAAAGAATGTTTAGAAAATACTTGCAAAAGGCAGAAAAGTGTTGGTGAAAGTTTGAGAAGAATTGGGCAACTTTTCAGGATCTTCATGCTAACCACATTGGCTTTTACACTATTATAATATTTATAATTATTCAATTAACCAGGGGCAATGAATTTAAAGTGGTTGTTCTTGCATGGTACATTAGACCATCTTATTACAAATTATTTTTAATGACCAAGAAATAATTGCTTTTGTGACTTTTTTTTTTTGGTAGAAACTCATTAATTGCTTTTTCTCTTTAGCCTTTGCTCCAGATTTTCGACTAAACCCTGTCAGGCAATTGATACCAGCAGCTCGAGGTGGAGAAATTATTATTCATTGTCAGCCCAGAGCTGCCCCAAAGGCTATAATTCTTTGGACAAAAGGCACTGAGCTTCTGAGAAACAGTTCCAGGTAGGAGAAATCCATTTCTATTTCTAGCTTAGGGTCAATAACTTTACAAATATTCTAGTTAATGCAAGCTCTAATTAGTCCAAATGTGGGACTGATTTTAATGCAAGTTCTGATCCCATTCATGCTTCCTTAAAATTGTCTTCTGTTGACCTTACTTCCAGTTAAGGATAATTATTCAAAGACATATAATCTGTTGTGGCTTTGCTTGAAGCCCATTAATTGATTTAAATGTGCAGTGATATCCAGATGGCAGCATGTTGTATTAGAATAGAATAGAATAGAATAGAATAGAATAGAATAGAATAGAATAGAATAGAATAGAATAGAATAGAATAGAATAGAATATTGAAGGTTTGTTTTTGGTTGGCTGTTCCAAACTATTGTGAACTGTGTGCACAACTTTTTGTAACAGAGAGAGAGAGAGAGAATGTGCAAAGTCAGCTTCATGGTTGGGGTTGGGTGGTCTTGAGTCCCCTGAGTCTTAATATAGCACTGTAACTGAAATGTATACTGGCTTTACTCTTCCAGATCACTTTAAAGTAAGCCAGTGAGCAGAGAGTATTTTACAGGATTTCGTTTGAATGCCCTGCCGTCATCTAATTATCCTCTTTTCTTTCTTTTTATCTCTTAAAAATGACATCCTAACCACAATAGTATTGCGTCTTACTGATGAGAAGATGTAAGCCGTCAGTGACCCCACTCATTTCAATGAAGTTCTATTTTATATGGAATGTTATTGTTGACACCTTCCTTGTTCTATAGGGTAAAACTCATCCGTGTCTTGATGCTTTGTTTCCAGTTCTTTAACCCAGGTTTTTGTGACTGTACATCCATGTGTTTACTGTTGGTCTCTGCTTTTATTGCAGCATAATTATCACTCCAGAGGGCACCTTGATCATTCGAAATATTAGCAAGCCCGATGAAGGGAAATACACTTGCTTTGCTGAGAATTTCATGGGCAAAGCAAACAGCACAGGAATTCTGTCAGTCCGTGGTAAGGATAAATGCTTTATTTCTATGAGGACAAATGCAATAATAATGGACAGGGTAGTAGTACATTTTGTCTATAGAAACTCTTCTCTGGAAGAGAAGAATACATCATTAATTTACTCTCTCCATAGTCTTATGGAACCTACCAGGAACCATGGGATTTTTAAACTCTTTTCGCCTCTAAGAGCGGAATATGATATCAGAAAGCCCCCATGCAAGTTCCCAAGGTGTGTTTTATTTTCATATGCATACAAATGGCTTTCCATTAAGAATTATTGTTTTGCTTATCTTTTGCAGATGCGACTAAAATCACTCTTGCACCATCCAGTGCTGACATCAACTTAGGTGAAGATATTGCCCTCCAATGCCATGCCTCCCATGACCCAACAATGGACCTCACTTTTACTTGGTGCCTGGATGACATTTTAATTGATTTTAGCAAGTCTGAAGGCCATTATAAACGAGCTAGTACAGTGAGTACCTAATGCTATTTCCCTCCCCCTAGCAAATAGATTATAAGGTATGATGGTTTTAAGTCTTACTGTCAGAGCTATGTCTACTTCCAAGATAATGCATTGTTTTTAAAACATCTTTTTAAATGTACAGTATGCATTGCAAAACTCCTTTTTGATTCTGACACTGTTGCTTGATGGTTTGTTTCTCCCATGGACAGAAAGAGAATATTGGAGATCTTGTAGTCTTGAATGCTCAACTGAAACATGCTGGCCGATATACTTGCACAGCCCAGACAGTGGTGGACAGCGCCTCTGAATCAGCTGTACTAGTTGTAAGAGGTATTTTTTTCTTGATTCCTTTTTCTTGAAATAACAATTTCCATTTTTAATTGCTTCTGCTTTGTCTGATAGATAGATGACTTCTGTGATTTTAAAGTGCCTCTTATAGTATTTCTATAAGATATAGAAGTATATTTTGTTACATGTATGCAAACTCACACAACCTAATATAAATTATTATGCTGTAGTATTAAAGCAGGCATGTCACGTCGCACAACTTATCGGGCCGGTTTTGCCATTGCCGGCAGTGGGGTGGGCGCGGCTTCCATGTGACGCATCTGGCCTGCAGACCAGCAGTTTGACACCCCTGTAAAGGCTTCAGTCTTATGAGCACACAAGCACAGCACTTTAAGTAAATATATTCATTTAAATGTACATTGCATTCAAAAATAAAATAAGAGGCATGTGGAGATTCTTTCTTACAATGTGAACAGGTTTTTTTAAAAAAGAAATCCTATGAATATTACCTACAATCATACGTTTTGAAATAGTTTGCTCTACTTCAGATTTGTGAAGAACTGATAAATGAAATGTATGTGGAACTGATGTACTAATGTTGGGCATTTGATAGAGTTTAAGTTTACAAGACTGCTGCTTTTTTGGAGTGTTTTTCCTGTTACCAATTATTTATTTTGCTTTTTGGATACTCATTGCTGTGTTTGTGATGACTGTGCTATGTCCTTTCTCAGTTGAGAGGATATTGATGCATTGTGACAACTTATGTCCTTTGCTTTTTCATGTTAAAATCATATTTTCTGTGCTTATAGCTTATACGTCTATGATATATCTTCCTGTTTTTTTATTTATTTCATACATTTTAATGCTGTTTCTAAGTATGCAGAGAATTGCAGTATATTCATTTTTTCTGTATTATAGTTTAGACCTTTTTGGAAGGCATTACACTGTGATACAAATAAGTGGTGACTAGAATATTGCCCATTCCAGTTTAGTTTCATGCTTCTTTGTTGCTATCAATTTCCATATTTTTAGTTTGTTTGGGGTTTTTTTAGCTTGTTTTAGCTTGTTTTCGATGGCTGCAGTTTTCATTGTTACATGCTCTAGTTTTAAGATTTATTCCAATTTTTGGCGGGTATGGTTGATGGTTGGTTTGTATTTGTGCAGTGTGAGGCATGCACTAACTATAATCCATCATATTCCTCAGCCATAGGTGCTATTTGCCATTTCTCTATGAAATCTGCACCTATTCACTCTGGACAAAGTATAACATATATTGTGTTCTGCTAGTTTACAGTTCATCCAACGCAAAAATAAGCCCAAAAAATAAGCACACATTCAAAATGAGCAGGAGGCATAGTTTAGAAAAGCTTTATCTATAAAATATATATAAACATGATACATACAGTTTCATTCAGCTCTGGGGAGCATCAACAACTCTTAACTTGGAGATCAGAAAAAACATAGAGAAGAGTAAGACACGCCCAGACCTAGGCTGGATCACATGCCTCACACAGCCAATATTGTGTCTTAATCAAAAACAGTTCTCATTTGCTGGTTTGTTGCTATGGCTATTCCAGTTCATAAAATTTCTTACACAGTGACATGTTCTATTCTCTTTTTTGTTGTTGTTGCAGCTTTGAAAATTATATGTTAAAGGACAATTTGAGCATTATCATTTGAATTCAGAGTAATACTTAATGGACTGCCATTATGGCAGGGAAAGGCGATGGGATAGTGATCTTCCTCCAGCAAACTTATGGATCTCTTGAGCCAGACTTTTAAATGCAATTTCTGTTTCTTTTTTGTAGGTCCTCCAGGCCCTCCTGGGGGATTGGTGGTGAGGGATATAAAGGACACCACGATACAGCTAAGTTGGAGTCAAGGTTCTGCTAACCATAGCCCCATAGCTAAGTATGTCATCCAGGCCCGTACTCCACTTTTTCCACAATGGAAGCAAATGCGTACCAGTAAGTGCCTTAAGGGCAGTGGCCTGCACTAAGTAGGTTTCAATATAGAGTTAACCTTTTCTCTCTTTAGCGCTGATGGCTCTATTTATTCTGTTTTTGTGCTTTTGGGTTATAGATCCCACAAATATCGAAGGCAATGCAGAAATAGCCCAAGTTATCAACCTCATACCATGGATGGATTATGAATTCCGTATCCAGGCTAGCAACATCCTTGGTAGTGGAGAGCCCAGTGTGCCATCTATGAAAATTCGAACCAAAGAAGCCGGTGAGTATATGTAAAACATGAAATAATAAAATGTGGAATCAGCTGCATAATGTTAATAGCATTCTCATAGTAAGGTAGTGGCCCATATGCATTATCCTCCTCTTCCATTGGATTCAGCAGCCAGCTGGTGTTGAAAATTTTTTAATCATAATTTGTATGGTTTTCATACTTTATGGGGACTAAAATTCTCTTTTGGAAAAATGCATGTTAGTTAAAATCTTTTTATTGCATGGTATTTTGGCTTCCTTATCTAGATATAACTGTGTTATCCTTTAAAACAGTGGTTCACAAATTGTGATTCCACAACAGCTTAAAATTATACATTACTTTATATAACCCTACTCCGTAACTAATTAATGCATTAGGCTTAGCAACATTCAGAAGTCCAAGCTCAAATCCCATGCCTTAGGCGTCATTAAAGGGGGGGGGGCTCGTGAGCCCCAGAAATTCCCAATCTATAGTTTGAGAATTCCTTTTTTAAGTATTCAAAAATAATAATCATGTCAAATAAGTCATAAAGCAAAAGACCAGTCAATCTAATGTCAATTTATGTCATTTTATCTTTCTCTTGGTAGAGTGAAAGGAGGGGGGCAAGGTTCAGTGATAGAGCAGATATTTTGAATATAGAAAATTTCAACTACAGAGCTGAACAATTCAAATGCTCTCTCAATTACCAATCGGTATTTACAGTATTGAGCTACTTGAACAAGTGATCTGATTCAGTGCAGAGCAGCTGTCTATATCTTTATTAAATTATGATGGTTTTTCACTATTATTTGGCTTTTTTCCCCTAATTCGACTTGCACACTCTCTTCCTTACTGGAAACACAACAGCCCCTACAGTTGCACCATCAGGACTCAGTGGAGGAGGAGGAGCACCAGGGGAACTCATTATCAATTGGACAGTAAGTTGGCCACAGAAGCATACATTTCCATAATTAATGTAATATAGTTTCTATTTAACAGGAATTTTTAGGAATATAGAAGTAAAGCAGCTATTCAAAATACATGAATGTTGGTACTGCTTTAAATAGATTTGACTCCTATGTTTTATTAAAATAGCCAAGCAGTAAAAATGTTACCCGGTATTACAATTCCTGTATTTCCTTGTGAAATCATGGAGAAATTATTTTTGTGTACCAAGTTTTTCTCTATAAATTTTGCATGAATAACTTTATAAAAATGCAAACATATATTGTTTAATGGATATTGAATATTATATTAAAGCTACTGTGCAGAATAGGCTTTCACCCACCTGTAAAATTTTATAGGAATTGGATTAAAATACATGGGTGCATTAAATTGGGTTAAAATGTAGGATGTAGCAGATCATACTGAATAGGAGAATATGCTGGTGGATTGGTGGATTTCAAATTGAATGTGAGCCAACAATGTGAAGGAGCTACAGTATAGTGTCAGTGTCAGGACTATATCTAGAGAATAATTCCTATGGGAAGTGGGAGATCTAGAAACATGAAATATAAATAAATAAAATAATTTCTCCCTGATTGGCATTGGTGGGATCATGCTAAAAATATGGGGCCAATTTTGAACATCATATACTTAATCAGGAAAAGGGAAGACTGTAGGGACACATGATAGCAGTCTTCAACAATCTGAAAAGTGTCATAAAAGGTCAGAGCAAAAGTTTTCAGAGCTGTCCCAGAAGATTGGACAAGAAAAAAATGGATTTAAATTACAAGAAAGTAGAACGGTTGGATATAAAAACAAGAAACAAAAAAAAAACCTCCACCCAACAACAATTCCCAGTATAGAGAGCAATTCAACAGTGGAACAGAGTATCTCAGAAAATAGCACAGTGACATTTATCTGGATTGGGAACTATCTGTTGAGAATATTGTAGTAGTGGATTAATATAGTGATCAGGGGAATAATATGTACTGTATATGCTATATATGTGTGAAGCATATATACTGTTACTGGTTTCAGATTTTTACCTGCTATGGGGGTTTTTGAGGGTTTTTTTTTTTTTTTTACTCATTTGGATGTTTCATGTTATTGTTGCATATATTAACCTGTAATATATTAGCATCATAAAATCTTAAACTATATATTGTAAGTGTTGTTCAGTATTTCTGTTTTATTCACTGGTTGTTTGCTGCCCACCCTATATCACAACCTTCATCTCAGCCGATGCAACGAGAGTACCAAAATGGAGATGACTTTGGATATAGGCTCTATTTCCGGAAAGAAGGTACCCAGTCCTGGAAGATTGCAAATGTGCCCCATGCAGAGTCACTACATTATGTTTATCGCAATGAAAGCATTTCTCCTTATACACCATTTGAAGTGAAGATCAAGGCCTTCAACAGGAAGGGAGAAGGGCCAGAGAGCCTAGTAACTATTGTGCATTCTGCAGAAGAAGGTAGGCTGGGATTAAAAAGATTTTAAAAGTTCTGTAGCAGAAGTTCTTGATTTCCAGATATACTGTTATCTGGCAGTTTCCTACATATCATGAGTTAATGATGGCCATAGAGTCTGGAAAAGTATATAGATTTCCTCTAATAGTTATAAAGGTAAAATTCTAAGTAATAATATATAGCCAGCAATAATTTGTTCTACACATTCTGGGTTAGAATCAGTTTAATTTTCTTCGGTTTCTCCTCAAAGCACTTTAACAAAATTAATCTAGCATATTTGATAAGATGTCTGCTGCTTGGTCTTTTACATTTTGATCAAGAGTCTGGCTTCTGATCTTGATCTTTAAAACTGGATAAGATTTGCCTTTACATGTAAAGGAATTTTGCCTACTAAATTGTTTTACTTTGACAGAACCAAGAGTGGCTCCCTCTAATGTTACAATCAAGGCAGTAATGGCTACAGAAATGGACGTTTCTTGGAATTCTGTGGAACATCATGATATGAATGGAGTCCTCTTGGGTTATGAGGTAAGAGATAGGACCGAAACTGGAACAAGGCAAAACAAGGCAGAATAAGAAACAGATCAGTTGCTTTGAAGTCTTAACTCCTGATGAAGCCACTTCACTGAATCGACAAATATGAATTGTCTTATAAAATGACAGTCTTTTCTTATCGAATGATAACTTGGGCTATTCAGTTATATTCATGTAATGCTAAGTCAATAGAAATTATTCAGTGTCTAAGAAGCCAGGGCTGTCACTTAGGACCAACTGACCCTGTATATTATTGTCTTCAGATCCGATACTGGAAACATGGTGACAAAGAAGAAGCCGCTGACAGAGTAAGAACAGCAGGTCTTGTCAACTTGGCACA
The DNA here is from genome assembly GCF_016545835.1 of Crotalus tigris. NCBI lineage: Eukaryota > Metazoa > Chordata > Lepidosauria > Squamata > Viperidae > Crotalus > Crotalus tigris. The sequence continues at coordinate 45,806 of NW_024096508.1, forward strand.
TGTGACTGACCTCCATCCCAACACAAATTACCATGTGTCAGTCAGAGCATACAATGGGGCAGGGACTGGGCCAGCAAGCTCCCCCACCAGTTTCTCGACAAAAAAGCCACGTAAGTGAACATTTGATCAAATAGCAATTACTCCTCTGTTTTTCACGTATTTCAGCTGTATGTAATATGCATGGGTATTATTTTCTAGACCTATTATTTTGCAGTGGAGATCTATTTTTAATATATATTATTTCTCTGCTGTTTCATGTTGGTGGGGTTACTTTTGAGTGTTTCTTAAATCAGGCAATTATATCAGGATTCTTCCCTTGAATATAAAACAAGAAAATATTTGGAACCAGAGACATATGGCAAGGATATCAGCAAGAAGATGAGTCTACTCAAAAAGAGGGTAATCCATGCCAGGCAGAAATATCAAAATCACCATTTATCTAACCATTGTTTATCAGCTCCATAGGAATTATGACACTTTCCCTTCTGAGAAAAGATGGGTAAAACAGAATGTATGACAGGCCCAAGCCCACTGCAGTTTGCCAACCATCTTTCTGCAGTTCACAAACTAGGATTTAGCCTTTTTGATTTCCAAAGGAAAAGGACAGGTAGAGATCTGGTATGGCAGTGGCTGTTTTCAGTCTTGGAAAATCACAATTTATACTCACACGTAAAACCTTTTCTTAAAAAAATATATCATTTGTAAAGTATCTAGGAATAAAGATCAATACAATGGAGATGTTTAAATTCTTCCATTTTCCAAATGATCCAGGAAAAGAAACTTGGTGCATCTGTGAGTCACTAAAATAAAACATTAATAGTCTTTAGAGAGATGAAATGGTTGGCTGCAGGACACAAGCTACAGTTTGTCTTCTGTTCACTCTCTTTAAATATCTACTTTTTACATTTTCTAGCACCAAAAATGCTGCCTGGCAACATTACATGGACATTTTCCAGCTCCAGTGTAAGCATTAAGTGGGATCCTGTGATTGCCAACAAAGATGAATCTGTTGTCACTGGCTACAAGGTATTTATAATCTGTAGCATTTTCCCCATGAGCAAATGATTTTTAATTTTTAAAGAGCAGTATAACAAATCAATGCAGCATGGTATCATTACAAATAGTTCAGGGAATTGTGGGATTGCTGCATTAATCACTGAAAATCAGGTCCTATAACCAATTCTTGGTTCTGAATTTCTGGCAACTTTGCAGTTTCTTAGAATGTGTTTTCAACCTATAGGCTACTTTCTATAGACCTAGGTTTATATATTGTAAGTCCTGATAAATATGCATAGAATCAAAATGGACATATTTCAGGTTGTTGAAGAATTTTCTAGGTACATTGCTAAACAAGAAGGAGGAAGAAATTAAAACATGGAAGAGACTAACAGTAAACTCAAAGTGCTTTCCTCCACAGATGCTATATCATGCTGATGCACACTCCGCTCCTGTTCTATACATAGCCAACAATAACTGGATTGAGATCCCAATCCGAGAAGATTCAACTCATGCGCTAGTGCAAATTAGGACAACAGGCCCAGGTGGAGATGGTGATCCAGCTGATGTACACATTCTGAGAAACAGTGGTGCGTCTACCTTTCCTTCCCTTTCCTTGTTAGTTTGTATTTTATTCATTTATTTACAACATTTGCATATTGTTTTCAGGGAAAAAAATCTTAAACTGTTTGCTATATTTTGTTTTTCCAGTAGAATCAGCATTTCACCAGATTTCTAAAAAGTCAAGTTGTTGTCTTCCAGGGAAAGCGTATTCATTTTCCTCTTCTTGATTCTATTTTCCTTAATTTTCTTCCTAGTGTAATATTAATATTTCAGGGGTGACCAATCCCAGTTTTTCCCCTTCTATATTAGAATAAATAATAGCACAATTTCCACACTTTCATTTCTGAACATCATCCAATTTACTATACATGACTGAATCTCAAGAGTATCATGGTTGGTAGAAAAAGTGATGAAGTTATTATACATTCAGGGAAATTAGAGAAACCATCTCAGGAACATCTGGTTATGTATCAAGAATTTAGAATTTCTTGTTCCTTGGAACTAAATAATGGTAATCTAAATCTCTTTAGATTCAAATTTAAGATGGAGAAGAATTATGGGGTTGCAGTTTTCAGCTAAAATTTGAGATAAATATTATGGTACTAGTTTATGAATTTAAAACATTTACCAGAAAATGTAAAATATGAATTCGATAACACATTTGCTAAATCTCCTGTTTGTAAGAAAAGGGGGTTGTTGTTGTTTTTTAAATAAATCTGCACAACTACTTTTTTTTTTTGCAGGTACAAGTATGATGGTGGAAAATTCTTCAGATCACCCAGTGCTTCATACAATGGTTGCCCTAACTCATGCATTAATAATGCTTGCCCTCATTGGCTCCTCAGAGCTCTGATATTAACTACTAAAATTGAAAGCTATTAGATAAGATTTTTCATAATTTAGCAAATCCGCAGGTCACCATTTGGACTACAAATTTCTACCACAACTATAATTATAGACAGTACTTAGTGGAAAAGGACTTGAGAAGAAAAATATACTTTTTTCTTTCTTTTTTTAAAGGATATATAACATTTCATACAAGACAGGAGTCTTTGATCAATCAGATTTTTTTAAAACTGACAAAACAAGAGGTGATTTCTGGAAACTGGATGTGTCTTTCATATTACTGTATTCAGTAGATTTTTCTGCCTTACAAAGCCACATGCAAAAGTAATGACACTTAAAACTTGATTTTTTTTTAAAGTACGAGAAACAAAATACAAACAAGAATAAATGCATATCTTCCAAGAGAAGGTGTGTCTCAAAGGATGAGCATTGTTCCGTATCATTCCCAACTGCAGCCAGTATTGTGCCAAGGACTCCAGTATTTAATGTTAAAATGGAACTTATTGAAGGGCAATATTGTTCCAATAAACTTTTTTCAAGGCATCTGGCTGGAGGACACAAGCCAATAGAAACTCAGACATCTCACACTGCAAAGACACTTGATGAACAAAACAATGTTGAATCTAGTTTGCTGAAAGTGGGATATTGATGGCTCGCTGGTAAAACCAAAAAGTAATAATAATTTGCCTTGTACTTTGGCTTTTACTTTGCATTTCCTATGACCGTTCATCTGTGCTTCTTGAAGAGGTACATTGTTTATGCATTCAAAACTTAAAAACAGTTCATTGATTCTTGCATTTTCTTATGGTTCCTCAGTAGTGGGAGGCTTATGGCAGGAAGGAAAGCTTTAAAGTTACTACAGAACTTTTATTCCACTTTGTCAGGAGACACACAGTATCATTTATCCAAAATTCATCAACCCAATTTGAACCTGAAAAAAAAATTGAGTTGACATGATAGTTAATAACAATAATTAACATTTTAACTTGAGTTTAATTTTGCCAAGTGACAGTATTGATTTTTCAGGTTGTCTTTCAGACATTTAATTTTGCTATCAATGTATTTATCTGCTTAGTTGTTTTTGGTTTGAATAACAAGGAAGGGGACTCCCAATATCAGTTTTGAAATACTGCTACACGTTTCTTTTTTTTTTCTTTTAAACAAGTTTTATTGTTTTTTTCATTTTACAAACAAGTGTTTAAGAAACAACGTGGTGGCAGGGCAATCAATTGTCCACAAAACAAAGTCATACTCATAAAGTTCAGATTAAATCATTTAAAAACCCCTCTCTTTTCCCTCTAATAACATATTATATTCAAATTGATATATTTCAATACAACTAAATCAATCATAATAATCCTCAATAACCTTTCATCTAAATAGATCCACAAATCCAAATCCTGTGTGAAGCTTAACTATTTCAATTACTATATTCCATATTTCTAATCTAAGTACATAGTTAACACTTCGGGAGTCTCCCCATTACCTTTTTCCTTAACATATTCAATAAACATTTTATTAATATCATTTCTTCTTTTTCCTTATTCTTCTTCCATTACAAAGTGACTATGAATTCTAATATAAAAACAAAATATTAGTTCAAATCAGAAAAGAAAAAGAACAAAGAAGAAAAAACAAAGACAAAACAAACAAAAAAAGAGAAAAAATACCTTTCTATTTCTATTATACTTTATAATCTAACAATCAATCCCTCAGTATCTGTATCACATTTCTTTAACCTCCTCCCAAAGTTACTATATCCAAAACATATTAATACATAGACAAACACCTTATTATTAAGTTCAGACCTTTAATTAATTTTTATTCAATCTAACATCTTATTTAATTGTCTTAAGCTACAAATCAATCCATATCTAGTAAGCCTCTTAAACCCATTACATAAAACCTTAAGTCACACTCTTAAATCTTATTCTAACTTTCCTTTTATGCCAAACAGGTTTCCATAACAATGCCACTATATCAATAAACAAGTCACTTTTTATGTCTTGTAGTATCCTTTGAATCAAACAGACATCCTCTTTTCTGTTTTAGAGACCTATCTCCATTGTAAGTAATCCCTTGTTGTTTTGAAAAGTCAAATCTCCACGTTTGAAACTGTTGAATGGCCGGCTCAATTATGTCCAACTTTGTAGCTAATAGTTGTTTATCCAAGCTACCATAGTTCTCAGTTCGTTGGGCTTGTCTGTCCATTTCTGTTGGTTTTAGGCTTGTAAGTGGTTTAATTGCAGTCCATTTTAGTTCCTCGGAGATCTCATCAGCATGCGTATGAAGTAGAATGGAATCTTCTTTACCTTTAGTTAATCCCGCTTCTGTTGTTTCTTGGTCCATAGAGTGCTCAGATAAAGTCTGGGGGTCAATTTGTAAATTCAAAGCAGAATTTCTGTTTTTTATTTCCATAGTAAATTCTTTTATTTGCAAACGTATTTCATCAGTAGCTTGATAAAGTTTTTCCAGTATAAATTTATAGTCAAGTTGAACCAAGGGTTGCTCCATTTCAAAAATAATTAGAAACAATCTGTATCATTTAGTAGAGGCTGTATTCAGGAAACATTTAATCAGCGTCCACTCCCACCAATACAGCTGTTAATTTTCTTTGTATTTTTCCTTTTATGATAATCTGAAAGTCAAGGTCAGTCTAATCCTCAGAAAAAAGAGAAAGTTGCAATTTTAACTTTTTCCACAAGGTGTCCTCAGTAAAATGTAAAATCTTCTCCCAGAGACCAGGAGTCTCATAAACAAGATCAGGAAACACAGAAAAAAGGAGAATTCAAGTCCAATAGCAGATTCAATATTCACAAAATTTTCCAAGACCCCAAAGTGAAGGAAAAAAAAATACAAATAGAAAAAAAATCACTTTAAATTAATTCAGTCCATTTAAACTTCTTTTTCCCACACTCACAAATGCCTCTTTCTTAGAGTAAGGAAATCATTTCAAAAGTGCTCTTTACAGGCACAAAAGAAAAAAGAAAGCCAAGAGAGGGAGAAAAAATCTCACCTGGCTCAGCCACGGTGGTTCCTGTGCTTAAATGTTCTTCTGACTTCTGGTTACAGCGGCAAGGTGAACGGCCATTTTACTGGCCATTCTTTCCACTGTCGGCCCAAATCTCGGTCCATGGAAGAAGCTGCCGCTTTCCCACGGACGACAAGGGCCTTCTCAGTGATAGCTGCCCCTCCAAGGTGGCTTTTCGACCCGATTAAGGGTCTACTGGCAGCGGAGAATCAGCTGGCGAAGAGAGCAGTCTCATCGCACAGCTGTGAGCGTCGCGATCCGGAACCGGAAGTCTAATGCTACACTTTTCTAAAATACTGTCCTACTTTCCTGAAGTCAGCAGAATAGACTGCTGAACTTTTTTCTGAATGGAAATTTTCCAGCTACAGCAAAACTGTGATTAGCAAATCATTTGACAAGGCAGGGCTGTCCATGAATGTTTGTTAAATCCGAATGTACATTATTTGAATCAATTTATGACAGTTTATAATATTTCATAATTATATATTAAGTAATGGGCATAAATTGATAGAATGACATAAACTGACAGTAATTATAAATGTAAGTGAATTTAGCTGACTATTTCAGATACAATGGACTTTATCTCTTGCTTTAGAGAGATGTTTAGATGCAGATTTAAAGTCTGTTAAATCCATTAAATCGAGGTTTTACTGCACAAAGAAGCTTCCTTTGTCTTTTCCCTTACCAAATCTTACATGCAGAAAAGGAATTGGAGGCTTAATTTTTCCACATTTGCATTTAGGATTAGATCCTAAATGCATTTCCAAGGACTGAACACCCATAATTAATAATAACCAAGGCTCAGTGTGGTGATGCCCACCATTTTTAAATGTAATGGAAAATGAAGGGTTAACCTTAGAAAATATTTTTAAAATATAAAACTCTATATTATATGCAGAAAATTTTATGCAGAGAAAGATTGAGGAAAAGTAGAAGTTTGAAATTTGAACCCATCCTTCTGCACCGTCATTCTTTCCCCTATGCACCTTCTTGCCACTAGAAAATTACCCAACATTAACATAAAACATGCATTCTACAGATGATGATGATGATGATGATTACATGTCATCTGGCCATTATCAACTCTTAGCGACAACGATTTTCTCCAGAAGGATCTTATCCTAACTGGTCTTTCAGCTTTTCCAACAGTGTATTCATCGCTACTTTAATTGAGTCTCTCCATCTTGCTCTGCTCATTTTCTTCTTCTCTTTCCTTCCATCTTTCCCAGCATTAAAGCCTTCTTCAGACAGTTGGGTCTTCACATAATATGTCTGAAGTAAGACAGTTTGAGCTGGATTAATGATACATTGATTTCTTTTCTTGGATATCCACAATATAATCAGGCATCTTCTCTCACATCAGAGTTCAAAAGTGTCAATATTTTCCTAGCTTGCTTCTTCAAAGTCCAACTTTTACTTCCATATAGAATCATTGGAAATACTATGGCTTGCATGATTTTGATCTTTGTAGATATAGACATATCAAAGCATTTGAATACCTTTTCAAGTCTATGATGGATATTCTGCAAAGTGCTACTCCGTGGCATATTTCTGGATTGTTACTTTGATGGTTGAGCTTAAAAAGCAGAAACTATCCACCACCTTGATATCTTCATAGTCAATTGTAAGGCTAACTGGTCTATCTATTTGATTGTATTTTATCGTAGTCCCATTTTTCACTGTTCTCCTTGACTTTTTATTACTAGGGCTTGCAAATCCTTTGCATTTTGGCTATTAGGGCAATATTATCAGCTTGGGTTTGGTTATTGATGTTTCTTCCTCCAGTTTTCAACATTAATCTTCTTCCTATCTAGCTTCCCTTTATATATATTTAGCTTATAAGTTGAATAAAGAAGGGGAAAGTATATGCAGCCTTGTTGCATTTAGTTGTCAACATGGAGCCAATCTATATCACTCTATTCTGGCTGTACTGTGGCTTCCTGAGCTTTACATAAGTTTCGCATGAGAATAACATGTTCTGAGAGTCCCATTTTTCTTAGCACTTATTACAACTTGCTGTGATCAACACCTCAAAGACTTTCTATGAAACACATAGTGACTTCTTTTTGATATTCTTTGGCTTTCTCACTTCTCCAGCATGAATCGGCAATAATGTTCCTTGGTCTTTTCTAAAACTAGCTTGGCCATCTTTTTCAGTGTAGGGTTCAAATCTGCAATGAATGATCCTAAGCACTATTTTATTAGCATGTGAAATTAATAATATTGTATAATAGTATGCACTCTTTTTTTGGTATTGGAATGCAAATTGACTTTTTCCAATCTATTGGCCATGTTCAGTAGTTTCCCAGATGCACATTTTGCATTTCCCTGTTCTTTCTCTGGGAGCTTCGCTTGTTTTCTGTTATTAGAAACTAGAATTCATAAGATACCATAGGGCAATCCAAGCAGAATTCCTCATGACCAAAACTGGTATTGTTCAGATTATAAAGTAGCAAACTCTCATTTCCTTGTTCCTAATAATCTTCTAATACCTTACTAAACTGAGGACTTAAAGGGCAGTTGGTAAAAATCCTACCTTAGTTTTGGATTTTTATGTGTTTGGGAAGTATTACATATCTATGCCATTATATATTTGTTATCTTATGTATTATGCTGGTAGCATGAGGGCAGCAACTCATTCAATTAAGTATATCTTAAACATAATTATAATAGTTTGTGATATTTTGCCAAGCTCTGCCTTTCAAATTCAAGAAGAACATTTAGCTCCATTAGAAAGCCTGTTCATGTCCCACTTTTTAAAATATTGACTTTGGTTCTGCTAGCTAAGACCACAGTCAGCTACTGTTACTGCACCATGAACGTGGGACACCTATTTTTTTTCAAGATAGGCTTGCTCCCTTTAAAAAGTTATAAGATGTGAAGTGGTGGTGTGCAATTATTTGTACCTGGAAACGAGATACTTCATATGCGCTCAATTGTGCATTTCCAGTACTTAAGAATTTAGGAAATATTTCCTTCTGTTTGAGAAAGAGAAAAAAGATACAAGCATTTCAAGAAAGGAAGAGAAAAACTGATCATGGCTCACTGGCCTTAGTTTTTGACCACATGCTAACTTCTAAAGAAATATCTTTTGTTTCTTCTCCAGGCTGATGTCTTCCAGACGTATAGAATTAGCTCCCATAATAACAAGGCCAAGACTAATGGCACATTGACAAAACCAATTTGATACCTAATGCTCCCTTGAACACTATTTCAATAGCTATACTTTCTTCAATTTTATAGTTTGTGTATTTTAGACAATGTAAGAGTTACTTCCACTTTTCTACAAGTTCACTTTATCTTGGAAAAAAAATAATCTAAAAAAAACTCCCACCCACATATATTCAGGTTTTTGTCAAAAATGTTAGAGAAATAATTTACTTTGACAGCAAACTCTGAGTGTTTAACAAAGAACCTTGCCCCTTGTTAACTTCCCAACATGGTAGCTTATATATTGTTTTGACATTCCAGAAATTTTACAGAATTGGAATATTGCCTCTTCTGCCTATTAATCTTCAGAAACTACGTGTACCCTTAAATAAATAAATAAATAAATAAATAATGAAGTATAAGATGATACAGATGTTATAGAGTGTACGTACTTATGAGGCTATCAAGTTATGTAAAACACTGCCAAATCTAAGAAACCCTTCAATTCACTGTTCCATATCCCTAATATTAGAATAACTTGCTGATTCAGACCAAGGTGCATCTTAATCCAATATTTTATTTTTGTGGTGGCCAACTAGATACCTTGTGAGATACTCACAAATAGCAGATAAGAGATGCCCTTCTCCTACAGTTGTTCCTGTGCAGAATTCATGGACAGATCTTAATTTTAAAAAATTCAATGTTACCTTTCAGAAGCGGGGGGGGGGGATTGTAAAATCTTCCATCGTGAATTTATGCAATACTTTTTAAAGGCTATCCAACATAGTGGTCACCATCACACTTTATGGAGATTGTCTACTCTGACTAGCAACAGCTCACTGGAGATGTGAAGCATTCTGCTAGCCCTTTAATTTAAAAAGTTTTTATAAACTAAAAACATGTGATAATTAATTTGAGATTTCATGTAGGTGCGCTCTCACAAAATATGATCTCTTCAGAGACATCATCAGTAGTTCTGCCCTGCAGGTTAAGAAACCAAGATTAAAATAAATTTTAGCCAAAATTCCGTCTGGGAATTTAAATGTTATTTACCTAACTGTCATTTCTTGAACCTGTGAAATATATTAATATCTCTGTCATAAAGTAATAGATTAGAGTCCAGAGGCACAAGTGCAAAGAAAAAGGGGCAAACCTTATAAATCAAGCGAAGGTGGCAGAATTCAGAATTCAAAAATTCTCCCTTTTCACAATAAGCAACACTGCAAAATGACAGGCTATTCGTTCACTATTTTATAAGAAAGCAGATGTTTCATTGCAAGGAATTTACATCTGTCTTCTCTGGGCATCAACATGATGTTCAGATTTTTTTAAAAGGGGGAAATGCAAAATAGCCCAGTTCCTAGTAATGTACTATATTGTTAGTAATTGTTTATTTTCACCTAATTTTTCCTTCTGTTCTGGATAACATGAAAACTAAAAAAAGAAAAACAGAATAAGTTGTCTAGTGTTGTGTATTAATATTGTGCCAATATTTTTCTATTTGTATTTTGTTCAAGAAGTCCTGTTGTCATTCAAATCTATTATGTTTGATGCAGTAGAAAGTTGCCACTTTTCAAGAATCTGGAAAAAATATTCCTTGCTTGAAAAGGAGATACATACGAATGTATGTACATATGAATAATAGAAAGGATATGTGCCCTAATCCTTCGCTAAAAATGCTACTCAGTGTTCAGATGTTTGTATCATGTTCCTTTGCTTATTGTCTTATGAGGATATATGGGATGCTCTCTTCTCTTTCACATAAGGGATCAGTATATTTTTTTACATCAACTTATTCTGATATAAATAAGATAGTATTCTCCATTTAAAGAGAACTAATGGAGTATAATGAATGACTTGGAGATTTGATCTGTGAACCATGTCACCTTATCCATGTCACAGACATTGCAGGTGGCTTTAGACAAATCACAGCCTCTTGATTCCTGTGCCTCACCTGTATGAGGGAGATAACAATGCTAACTTGCAATAAAGGTTACTTATGAATTCCAAAACATTGTCTGAGGAGCACTCTGAAGTCTGAAAACTACTATAAAGCCATGGTAGATTTTCCAATTACTTATATTATTTTATTCCCATTTGTGTTGATCTGAAAGAACATTTTGGATAGCAGCAAGAGAACTGAATCAGTGTAGAAAGAAAAGTTGGGAAAAATGGGCTAGGGGGTGTTCTATGCAACAAAGATAACAATGAGAAAGGCAAATCATATCCCTAGAACAGTTTGGATGGGGGTGTTTCATGCTCTTATTTAAAAGCATGTGGAAGATAGTTGTGTGGTGTATAAATGTATTATGGAAGAATGTATTTTAGACAGCTCCAAAGGAATTTCTCCAGATAGCAAAGCACTCTTTTTTGTATTCTAACATTCAAGCCAGAATATTTTGCTTGTGCTTGGATATAAAGAAACCACTTTTGCATCAAACCTTTTGCTTATAACAGTGGCTACATTCATAAAATACATTGTTAACACATAAGCAACATACAGATGGGATAAAAATTGGACAAATAAAAATATAGCTTTTTTAACATTTACAAATTTTAGCATTTCCTTGGGGTGAAAGGTGGATAAATCCATATTTTTTCCATATTTCTTGCCCTAGTTCTCAACTATTTCTATAGTACAGGTAGTTCTCAACCACAATTAAGCCCCAAATTTCTATTGCTAAGAGAGACAGTGGTTAAATGAATTTTGCCCCATTTTACGACCGTTCTTGTCACCTATTAGGTGACTAATAGTTGCTAAGTTAGTGACATAGTTATTAAGTGAATCCCGCTGTATGTTGACTTTGCTTATTAGAAGTTTGCAAAAGGTGATCGATCACATGACCCCGGGACACTGCAGCCTTCATACATATGAGTCAGTTGCAAGACATCTGAATTTTGATCATGTGATCATGAGGCTGCTGCAACAGTCATCAGTGTGAAAAACAGTCAGAAGTCATTTTTTTCAGTGCCTTTGTAACTTTGAACAGTCATTAAATGAACTGTTTTATATCAAGGACTACTTGTACTGACAAAATTTAAGTGACACATTGAATGGAAAGGATATTTCAGTTCACTTTTTTTCCATGAGTGTCACTCATGACTCAAATATACAGTCTCATATAATTAAAAAATGAACTGCATTTTGCAATATAAAGTTACACTATGTATTATTATAGCCCTATGTAATTACTTTGTGTGTCTGTATGTTTGTATATATTTATATGTACATTTGTTTTGTAACTTGTATTGTTTTGCCTCATTCATTAAAGTACATTAGTTCTGTTTCATTTACATTCACACCTTATCTTTTCACATATAAATAAAAATACAGTTTGTAGTCAGATTTTAAGCTGTATCAGTATTTAAGCCAAAGACAAGTAGGCCTTTCGTACATTTCTTAGAGATTAGCAGATTCTTACAGGTTTTTTTCTTGTTTTTTTGCATTGGAGTTCCTATAAGCTGACTATAAGTAGCAAGGAAATCCAAAGGTAGACAAATTTCTCTATTCAAAGGCATCTTGAAGGAAGGCATGATTTTTCCTTCATTCTTATCTTGGCACCTCACTATCCCATACCATTTGAACAATTTCTACTCTATTGCACGAATGGAAAAAAATAATTTTATAAGCCACCCAGAGGCACTTCAGCAGTGAGATCGGTGGCATATATATTTACTAAATAACTAAATATATCTATTTTTCCCAATATGGATAATCTCCAGAAATATGGTATTTGACTCCTGTAATTTTCAGCAATGGCCATGGTTACTCAGCAATTTCTAAAGTGACAACTACGTGCCTGGAGGGCACCCATCTTGAGGAAGGTTGGCATATATATCCATTCATGACACAAGGCTACACTTTTCAAATATGCCATGTTGGAAGAGATTTCTAGAGAAATTCAAGAATGGGACTATATAAGAGACATTTCTCCCATCAGGAGAAGATCCAAACTGTCCTAACCATGGTCCTAAATGTAACCTTTAATTATATGATTGTAAAAGGTAAAGGAGTCCCGACGGATTTTACTCTGCTAATCATTGATTATAGGGGGCGGTGCTCATCTGTTTTAAGGCCATTGAGCCAGCACTGTCCAAAGACATTTCTGCGGTCATGTGGACAACGTGACATTTCAGACCTTCCCACTGAAGTACCTATTTATCTACTTGCATTTGCATGCTTTCAAACTTCTAGGTTGGCAGGAGCTGGAGTGAGGACAGGAGATCACCCCATTGCATGGCGCTTGGATCTCGGAATTGGGCTGCCGGCTTACCAGCTGACAAGCCCAGTGTGTTAACTGCTGAGCCACCGCACCACCCCATGACTGTGGCCAAAGCTAAAATCCCTTTTTGAAAGACATGAACAAACTCTAATGACCAGGGGTTCTCAACCTTGGCAACTTTAAGATTTGTGGACTTAAACTCCCAGAATTCCTCAGCCAGCTTTGCTGGCTGAGGAATTCTGTGAGTTGAAGTCCACAAGTCTTAAAGTTGCCAAGGTTGAGAACCCCTGCGTAATCAAATAAGACTGACTTTGATTGAATTTTATCAGAAATGTGTTTTTAAGAGCAGAAAAAAAATGTGGCAATCTCATTCCATTACAATCTCATCCACTTCATTTTTGTCACTAGTGCAGAATTTGATGAACTGGAGTTTTTATAATAAGTTTAATGTTATTCAGTTTATCAAGCATTGTTTTGTATGGGTTTTTTTTTAGTTTTGATCATGTTTATGTACCACAACGCTTATTTTGATGAAGGTTCTCAGTCATCTAGGTAGAGTTATCTGGAAGTTGAGCAACTGGACTTTTCTTTTCTGGTTTGAAATGTTTTGCTTATCTTAGTAGCTTCTTCAGGTTGAGCAAATTGGTTAGGAGGATTTCATATATGTCCTCCAAGGTGGTTTCATTTCTCTCCTAATATGAATAAGCTCATTAGGTGACTAGGCAAAGAGTCATTAAGAGTTCTTGTTCCTAAATCCTTCTCTTAGGTGAGTGGCTAAGCGAGACCTCACTGTTAACCTGTGATCTGATCCAAGAGCACCTCTAGTGGAGGTCTCAGACACAACCTGTCCCCCCCCCATATTTTATGCTGCTCTTTCATCAGTCCCCAGGAAAATCTAGAATAGATCACTTCACAGGTTCACCAGGGAGATTACACTTAATGACCCACCTAAAAGAAGGATTTAGGAGCAAAGACTCTTAATGACTCTTTGCCTGCTCACCTAATGAGCCTATTCAGATTAGCTGAGAAATGAAACCAGCCTGGAAGACATACAGTATATGGAGTTCCCCTAACCATCTTGCTCATACTGAAGAAGCCACTTGGATAAGCAGCAAAACGTTTCAAACCCAGAAAGAAAAAAAGTCCAGTTGCCACGACTCAACATTCAGCCACAACAGCTATTTCTATTCTTTAAAAACTAGAATTATATTTTGCCTACCTTCTTTTAATATTGTTGTCCACTGCTGGTTGTTAAGAAATTTTTCAACTAATTTAAACATCCATTTACAAGGAAATTAAAGAATGTAATTAATACTTCTGATATGTACAGTAAACTACTTTATGGGAAACTTTTGTTCTAATTTAGGAAGCAATTCAGTGCTCATTAGAAAATTTGAAAGGTGTTGTAGAAACCTGTGTTGTTGTTGTTAATTGCGAAGTCGTGTCCGACCCATCGCGACCCCATGGACAATGTTCCTCCAGTCTTCCTGTCCTCTACCATCTTCTGGAGTCCATTTAAGTTCACACCTACTGCTTCAGTGACTCCATCCAGCCATCTCATTCTCTGTCGTCCCCTTCTTCTATTGCCCTCAATCTTTCCCAGCATTAGGCCCTTCTCCAGTGAGTCCTTCCTTCTCATTAGGTGGCCAAAGTATTTGAGTTTCAATTTCAGGATCTGGCCTTCTAAAGAGCAGTCGGGGTTGATCTCTTCTAGGACTGACCGGTTTGAACACCTTGCAGTCTTCTCCAGCACCATAGTTCAAAGGCCTCAATTCTTTGGCGCTTTACTGCCTTGTCGTGGCGAAGGGGCTTGTGTAACTCAATGAAGCTATAAGCTATGCCGTGCAGGGCCACCCAAGATGGACAGGTCATACCAGAGAGTTCTGACAAAATGTGATCCACTGGAGAAGGAAATGGCAAACCACTCCAGTATCTTTGCCATGAAAACCCCATGGACAGTACTAAAAGAAACCTGTATATATGCCTAAATCTATGCTGTACAGTAGGAATGGACAGAGGAAAAGTGTTGCTTTATTGGAAAATCTCATGGTTTTTAGTAAAGATAAAAGTATTCTTCAGACCAACATTTTTAAGTACAGGGAACGGGGGATGTCCATGCCATTATAACTTACATGCTTAAAGGAAATTTGCATCCATTTTCTATTTAATTCTGTCACAGAATTATTCCTATTAATAGGAAATACTGAAAGGGTAGGACTCCTGGCCACCAGAGTTCAGTGACCAAATTCAAGCCAAATCTACTTTTTCTTGTACCTAAATAATGGAAGCTACAGCTAGAAGGAGAACATTACCTATGCCTGTTGCTTTTAGTCCTCCCAAATTTTGAATAACTGGATAGGGCTCCAGGATATTCCTGCCATATGCTCATCCTTGTTTAGAGACCATATCATACAATATAGATGTGTGCTTTGCTGGTCAAATACTATATATTGAAAAAAAGGCATCTTTCCTCACTCACTTGTTCTCCCACGTGACCATTAATTGGACATAAGATAACTATAGTGTTCTACAAAGTTTCAGTAGCTACCACAAAGTCTATAAAGAGCTGATTTAATTATGAATCTGATTTGACACAACTCCCAAACAGTATCCTGCCATTGCCAACTTCAGCTTAGGAACATCCCTTGCTTTTAACTTAACTCCTCTACTAATTTCTTCAAATATGGAACAATATTTAGCCAGTAATTTTGATGAATGCTATTTTTTTAAAGTGAACAAAAGGGAATAAGCATTTTAAGTAAACTATATTATCTTCTGATGTTGTAGCACCCAGTTCTTAAATAAAATTCTACAAACACTCTAGCAAATTTCTTCAAATGTAATTTTTATTTTTAAGAAATAGAAGCACATTTTGAATAGATGATGGAAATGGAATAACTTGACTTCAATTGCCCACCTTCTCAGGTATTACATGGGGCAGCTACCTATTTCCCTTTCTTCTTTCTAATCTCAGGGTTTAAATCGCTAAATGTTTCCTATCTTTGTGCCCATTTTGAAATGATTTATGACTTATGTATACATTAATACAGGGGATTCCAAGTAATACTCTGCTTTTCTATTCTTACTTAATCAAGCCTTTAAAAAGCCTTCAGCCTGAAGCTCAGGGTTGGCTGTGTGCATTTTACAAATCCCAAAATTGACAGGAAAATAAAGAGCGCTTGTTTCACTTTGGATGTCAAATAAATCTATTAGTTCACATTCCCCAGTTCTCATTCTTATGATTTCAAATGAAAGATGCAATATCAAGACATTTTTAAAAATTAAGAAATCATTGGAAAAATTATTTTCAATCACTGCAGCTTAGATTCTAGAAAGAAGAGTCATGATGTAAACTTAGAGAGGTTATAATATAATTGTATTTATAACTGCTGTGAAGATTGGAAGCTCTTTATATCTTTGTGTCTTTTTTCTCTCTACTTTTATTCTATTTTTTCTTTTTGCACTTCTTTTATTTTTCTTTTTTGTTCTACCAGTTTGTTTTGCTTATTGTAGTTAAAAACTTTCAATAAAGATTTTATATATGTATACCTATATACATACACACGTGTGTATATGTATATATATGCATGTGTATTTGTTTTCTGAGGTTTTTGCGGTGTTTGTATGTAGGTCTTTGGTTATTTAGGTTTTCTCCTGCGTAAAATTGGAAGTATCTTGGCGACATTTCGACAAAGTCCCATTCGTCATCTTCAGGCTGGTGTTTTCAGCTTCGTGCTTCGAGGAGCAATGTGTGGTCTTAGCTGTTTCTTCCTTTTAACTGCCAGTGGGGGTATGAAATGATTGGGTGGGAGCTTGGCTGTGTTCTGGTTGGGTCCAGCCAATCAGAGCACAGCCAACCCCCCAGCCAATCAGAGCACAGCCAAGCCCCTAACCAATCAGAATACACCTCCACCCAATCAGAACACAGCCAAGCTCCCACCCAATCAGTTCATACCCCCACTGGCAGTTAAAAGGAAGAAACAGCTAAGACCACACATTGCTCCTCGAAGCACGAAGCTGAAAACACCAGCCTGAAGATGACGAATGGGACTTCGTCGAAACGTCGCCAAGACACTTCCAATTTTACGCGGGAGAAAACTCGAATAACCAAAGACCTACATATATGTGTGTGTGTGTGTGTGTGTGTGTGTATGTATATGTATATATGTGTATGTGTATATGTATACATGTATGTATGTATCTTTCCTCATATAAAAATCTGCATAACAAGACCACACTAGAAGCTGAATTTCAATAGTGGTGATCAAAGTATCTTGGAAAGGTAGATCAGGAGCTAATGAATGCTGTATCTCAACTGAGTCATATGTTTAAGGTTAACTGGACTCTTCTTGATGCTTGGGGCATAACGTTATCATTGAACAGTATTATTATGTCTGAAGGCCACGGGTGCTTATTGTGGCTCTGCTGTCACTAGAAAAGTTCAGGCAGGCAAGGAATAGGCACAGATTCAGTAACTTGAATATTTAAAACAACAGTGAGGACAGTAAGAATAACCTTGAGGGACAGGACCAAGAGCTACAACCAAGACATGGTCCGATTAAAGAAGTCTGAGTTCAATACAGAAATGTAATTAGAGAAACGATCTTGGATTTGACTCTTCAGCAATCCAGAAAATAAAAGGAGGGATTTGTAAGTTTGATGTCAGTCCTAAACCAGCTTAGGAAACCGAAATGATGAATATTATGTTTATTATGAGGTTACAATAACAGAATCTTGCCTGTGTGAATGCACCTCTCTCCTCTCTTACTTTATCTGCTGGAGAATTCTGGGAATTGAAATCAACATGTCTTAAGTTACCAAATCTGAGAAATGCTGCATTAGAATGTGAAATGGGTTGTTTCAATCTCATCTTCAATGCTCATCTCTAGCTCACACTGTTCTCCCCAACTGGGTGAGATTACCTTTCTTACTGAACCTAGTTGTTCCTGCTAGGAATTGTGAGATTTGTGGTCTCAAGATATAAAAAAACTGATCTATGTTGACTTGGAAGATCTTCCAGTGTTGTAGGGATTCTTTCTGGCCCTGAGAACTGAAATTAGGATTTCCTACATGGAAAGCATGTACTGACTGAACTCACATCCAAAGATGTACTGATTTACATGTTTTGTATTGTCTTTAAAGTTTTATGAAATATAATTAAGGAACAAGATATGTTATTGCTTTTTAAATAAATTAAGGGAAACCATGTGATTTCACAACATAATCTTAATAACCATAAACAATACAGCAAAATGATTAAATACATCAATCAGCATACAGCAAGACAAGAACATTTTATTTCTCCACATAGCCATAATTATTGGGAACCTTCACTAAATAGTAGAAAATGTGCAACAAGATTCCTCCTACCACACCGCTTCCAATGCCTATTAAAAATACAAAAAGAGTTCTTTGGCGCCAAAAGTGCTGCTGCTTCTGGACAGGAACACTGGTGGCATTCTGCTGGGTTTTTTCCTTCTCACTTGCCAAGTGCTGTTCCAGAGTCAAGGATTGGTCAAAGTTCAGATCCACCAAGTGACCAGGGATCACACGAATTCCAAAGTAAATTCTTTTGACAATCTTATAGGTTCTCATGAACTGCACATCACACCGGTATGTCCCTGCATCATATTCCTTGGCTGGGGAAAGCTTAATGACAAAGCCAGTAGTCTTGAATGGTTTAAAGAGAGCATCATCAGTGGTAATGATGCCTCTGGCTATCCTC
Source organism: Crotalus tigris (assembly GCF_016545835.1). Lineage (NCBI taxonomy): Eukaryota > Metazoa > Chordata > Lepidosauria > Squamata > Viperidae > Crotalus > Crotalus tigris. Next base: position 64,341 of record NW_024096508.1, read on the forward strand.
CATGAATAACTGAAGCTGCTGATTTCTGGGCCAATTTCTGTAGGAGACAAGCACTGGAATTCAAAAGGCTTACCAACAAGAATAGTGAAATGGAGCATCCCACAGAGCCAGTTGGTCAAGCACTCCACTTTTTGAATATCACAGTATCTTCTTTCACCATTAGGCCCAATCTGACATGTTTCTTCAACTTTGTAACCCATGCCACAGGTCACACTGCAGCTGGTGGAACTGATGGAAACTCTAGCAGTAGCAGTTCTCATTTTGACAGGAATGGTAATTGTTCCAATAGAAGCCATGGAAACAGGTAGTCAGAAAGCAAATACTAACAATTTAACAATAAAATAGGCATCATCATACCTGAAGAGTCCTTTTAGGATCCACTCAGTTGTCTGATCAAATGACCTAAGTGTCATTCATTTAAAATATCAATGAAGTTCCTGGACATGAGGAATCCACAAGAATCAAAGACCACTCTTTGACATATTGCCAAAAGAAAGCAGATTAACCTGGTAAAAGGTGGACATTCATAAAAGCCAGTCTGCAAGTGATACAGATACAGTACATCTGCTATTGTATATTAAAAATCAATTTAACTTTTAAAAAATGCTTAAAATGGAAAGTTTTATATAAATAAATAAAATTATTCTCTTAGTAAAATATAAGAGGAATGTAGTAAACTTCCACATAAAAATTGCTATTTTTCATATTTTTAAATGTACATATTGTTCCTTAATTGATCATGTGATACCTGAAGCAGCCAAACCAGGAAAATCAGTTATAACCATCTTTATCAGCAAGTACACTATTTCAGTCTCAGTTTATAAATGGACCATTAACACAATGTTTTCAGTCATGGTTAAAAAAAAGATCTGCCATGAAAATACAGCTCCATACCAGTGTCTCAGCTTTAATATTAATACTGGTCTTAGCATCAGTAACCCAATTCTTTCATGAAGATATGCCATCCTTACCACAAAAACAACTTTATTCCAAAATCCCCTAATGTAGAAAATATTGGATGCAGACAAGGGGGAGAGCAGAAGCAATACTTACATAAAGCTGACATCCACATTATATATTCAAATTTAAACCAAACTTTTTGGAATCATAAAAATATTGTAAATATTTGTGTTGAAAAAGACATACTCTATATTAAGGGTATTAGAAACATGTAAATTGGGCTGTCATTCTCCATGGTAAGCATAAACTACTAAAAAAGGAAATGACTTTGTCTGGCTCATGATGCTCATTCAACAGCTTTTGCCATTGCAGCATGGAGTCAGTTTTAAAATTGTGATGTCATAAAGAACCATTCTATAATAAAACTACATAATGCATCCTTGTCTGAATAGTGCTCCCAGTTACAGAAAGGTAATATGAATAATCAAAACTTATCTGATGTGTACCTAAAATATATATTAAAAGAATCACAGATTACATAATTATCAAGGCAGAAACTGAATATTCATTGTGATTCTCCAAGGTACTTTGGAGCATGACATTCAAGGAATTGAATGCCTGGAATAGTCTAAAAGCCATGGGTGTCAAATTCGCTGCGTCACGTGATGTGTCGAGATGTAGTGTGACTTTTTTTGCATTGCCAGAGCTGGGGTGGGCGCGGCCTTCGTATGATGCAACCGGCCCGCGGGCTGGTAGTTTGACACCCCTGGTCTAAGCCCAAAATTGACCTTTCTAGGATCTTGTTTTACTATTTTCCCTTTCCCATCTTACTTCTCTACAATATCAAAGAGGATTTTGTCAGTTTCCAACATGTTTTCCCAATCCTAGTGCTTCTATCACTCAGGAATGGCAATTTCAACAGCATTTTTGTCCTTCAGTAGCTGCAAATAATATGGCAGTGAAGCAATACATGTTATTATGGTACAGGGAAATCATTTTAACTTATTTTTTCTTGAGAATATGGAGCTTTTATAAAATTGTTAAAAAGACCAACAGTTCTAGTATTGATTGCAGTACTGTATTCTTTTTCCTTCAGAATTTCAGCAGCATGACTGCAGTGGGCTGGATCTAAACAAGAGATGCAGGTGGGATAAGTAGAAATGCTTTAACTGTAATCAAACAACATACCTAGTTAGGAATTAGTTGCACATTTAGTATATCTGGACTGCAATGGCAATTGTGTGATACTATGTACTGTATGTGTACTGTATACCTAAAATCCAAATAAAAAGAAATGATAGTAGAAATGCAGTAAGATGAATGGAAGTGATGATAAGATGGAATTCATTAAAACAAGACTTACATATTATACTGAAAATACTGGCAATGTATAGAGCAATACTGTGAAGGAACCGAAGTTCCAGAAATAGAGATTGTACACCTAAATTCTTTGTAACATTTTTGGAGTTATTCAACTGTGGCATCAAAGCTAGAAAAAAAAAAATCAGAAAACAGAGGATTGGCTTTGCTGATCTTTTATAAAGTGCTGGGAAAAAGAGAACAGTGCCTGAATACTGTCAGACTTAAGATTACATTACTGCTCCACAATAATTGATTTTTTGCAGGAATGGTCTTCAGAATGAAGTTCACGATGGAAGATTGCTATAGTACAAATAGTCCTCGATTTGCAACCACAACTGAGCCCAAAATTTCTGTTGCTAAGACAGTTATTATGTGAATTTTGTTCCATTTTACAACTTTTATTGCCACAGTTATTAAGTGAATCAGTGCAGTTGATAAGTTAGTAACATGGTTAAATGAATCTGGTTTCCCCATTGACTGTGCTTGTCAGAAGGTTGCAAAAGACGATCACATGACCCCGGGATGTTGCAGCCATCATAAATATGAGCATCTGAATTTTGATCATGTGACCATGGGAATGCTGCAACAGTCTTGTGAAAAAACATCATAAGTCACTTTTTTCAGTGCTGTTATAACTTGGAACGGTCACTAAATTAATTGTAAGTTGAGGACTACCTGTAATTGTGGATTGGCAGTTATTCTTTTTTTATCCTTGGATGTTAAAATATTATTTTACTAATCACTGCATTATTCTGATGTGACATGAAGTGGCTGATCAATGCATGACAAACATCTTGCTCAAATTAAAGTTATAAAAAGTACACGTATCACGGAAGCTATCCTTCATTACTCTTCCTCTTTGTTCTTATTATAATTTTATAGTGCATTCAATAGCATTATATAAGCTTCCTATAATTCCCACTATTTAGTTTGCAATATTTTTTCATTTTCTCAGTTTTGAAGAGGCCAGTTGCAAGCCATTGGTTTCTTCAGAATAATGTTTGCACTTCAATTAAAATGACCAGAATACATCACAAATTACCATAATAGCATTTACTTGTTAGGAGCCAAATGTAACTTGATGGCACATAATCAATTTATCAATTAAGGGCTAGATTGAAGAAAATATTCTACAACTTGTTTGAATAAAGTAGTATAAAAAAAAGAGCAGATTACAACATTTAAGAAATAAAACGTACCTCTTTATTTACAAATAGAGACGCTAACATCATAACAGTACTTTACAGTAGCTACAAAGCAATTATTTTTCAGGTTATGTACACACTACAATAGTAACAAAAATAATAATAGAAAACTGAAAAATAAAACAAAGCACTCTAAACTGTAGAAAACTGCAGATCTGATTTGAATTCACAATACCACATAAACAATACAACAGTCATTATCCAACCAGCTTTTCTATTATTCTTATAAGCACTGGAAAGCTCTGTAGCTTATATAAGGGAAAGTTGCATAAAATTGTAGAAGTGAGGATGGCATAAATAATAATATACAAAATATGAGATTTCAACACAGGATATATTTAGAAGAAACATACCACAGGACATTATGCAGAAAACAAAACAAACTAAAAGGCATTTTTAAAACACCTTTATCCATTCTACAGATAGATCTAAGTATGTAAATCACCTGTATATCCTTTAGTTATACTTTGAAGACATCTCTGTCTTTAAATCTCCTGAATGAAAGGCCTGTTTTCTAAAATAGACCCAGGATCAACATTCACATCCTCAAATTGTTTTCAGAGAACATTAACAAAATGAATCCATTTAATGTAAGTCCAGGTTTTCCATTTTTATACACTTATACACTCTACAGAGTCTAGGGAAAGTTTGTTCTCCCTAGAACCCCAAAGAGTTTGGGAAACAAGCATCTGTGGATGTGGTTAAAACATGCTGAGAGGAAACAAGAGTCCCTCGTGTTTTTGCTCAGTCTACTTAACTATTTTATATGCTCCTTTTCTCCCTTGGAAAAAAAGTTCTTGTTCTTATACATCATAGACATTTGGATTTCAGCAACCCATTTGACAACTAGATCAATTTACAATATATCATAGCTGTGGGATAGTAAGCTAAGCACTAACTGCATTTACAATTCAAGATGGTTGAGAAATAAACAACAAGGCTCAGAGTAATTTGCTTTAGCCAGTCACGATGCAATAACCTGTTGCAGGAATTCAATGAGATTTCAGCATTAAGCCACATAACATAAAGTAACCCAGGACTCAATGCACATGCTTCTTATCTTGTTCCATACTTTGTCCTTTAAGGAACTCTAAGAAGATTATGGGTAAAAAAACAGCTCTTTCCCATCAGATTTTATATAAATCTTTCCTTGTCCGTTTACTATTAATAAAAAGAAATGACTAGGGACAAAATGTTCCTCTTCCATAATTTGCATAAATTGTTCCCTGGAGATGCAGGCCATTCAGTCATATTTTTTTTTCCCACATGAAGGCAGTCCATTATCTGACTTAACATTTGTCCTTATTCCACGTAATGACGCCAAAGTAAGAAAAAAGACGGAATGAGGAGGGAAGCTTTCATAACAACTCCGAAATTCCACCACCTGCTAAAAATCAAAACCAAAAGAAAAGAAAACTCAAGTATTACTGATATTCCCAACAGAATTCAGATAGTTTGCAGAAAATATAAACACTACAAAAATCATCTACACCTGGTGTAGAAGTAAAGGGAGGTTCTTCCTCAACATTTAACACGCTTCCTGTTTTTAGCTTTTTCAAACTGTTGCAAAAAGTAAATAAATTTCAGAAAAACTCAGGAATTCCTCTCACTATTACCCTGTCAGAGTACTCTCTGTAGTAAGGAAAGTGAGGATCAGAACCTCAGATAGAGGCAGGAACAATATGGCAATTTTATCTCAAGATCAGTTTATTAATTAAGCTCTACACAGGGAAGGCAGTTCTTGTTTGTATGACAAGGAAGCATTATTCTTTCCCATGAGATTCAATTTGCCAGGACTATTCAAAAATAGTTCACATAATTATGGCCTCATAAACTAATTCATAACCGTACTGAGCAGGCTTGCATAACATATGGCATGCAGGTCACATGTGGCACAGCATGTGGCAGGTCTATGTGGACCACTGGTATTTTTTATTTTTTTATTATTTATTATTTTTTAAAGTTAACTCTGCCAACCACTAAACAGTTGAAAAGTACACCAGATATTCCTTTGCAATTATTTCTAATTTATGAATGTGGCTTTTTTTCCTCTACATTTTATATGGGTCTGGCAGAGAGCCAACCCATTTCTACTCTATTTTCCTAAATCATGACCGCTCTATCTTAAAATCAGGTTGTGGAGGTTGGAATGAACTGTAGCTAGAATATCGAGGAGCCAGCCATTAATTTAGCCTCCCCAACCTGGCATTAATTTGGCCTCCCCAACCTGGTTATTATAAAATAGTGGATCTCCCATAATCCACAGCCAATTTTGGACAAGCTGATAAAAAAAAAGTGGAAAGTACCAAGTACTAGACAATGAAGCATGAACTCTATATGGAACCTAGCGGAATTGGCAGATTACTAAGACATACTGGGCAAGGGCAACGTTGTAGTCTTTTTGGAGATCTGCCTGGCCAGTTATCAGGTCCCTAAATATCCTCCCAGCCGGGAATCAGGATGACTTTGATGATGAGAAATTCTTTATCTAAAACCAGGAAATGCACCCTGAAGACACTGGGATACGAGTGTCCACACAAGATGAAGGTCCTGCTGATTTATTGACTATACTGCTGCTCCACCCGATCTCTCTCCAACCTTCTGGAGCTGATCTCTGGGCTGGTGGTGGAAAAACCCTGCCTGCTCATTGGGGCTGGCTTCAATGAAACTCAGGGATTAATAGGTACCGTAGAAACCATTAGAAAAGTACCCTTTAATATCATTTAATTGCACTTTTATTTCTACGTAGGAACGGGATAGCTTTTATACAGACACCCATATATATACACATGCACACAAATAAAAAGCTTCTGATTATTTCTGAACAAGTGTTGAACAGTTAAAAAACTAAAATTAGCTCTCAGGGGAAAAAATATGGAAACAAGTTTATGACTTGGAAAGCTGCCAAGCTTCCCAATCCTCTTTTGTAAGCAACAATTCAGGGGATAATATCATCATAAAAACAACAAAACAGGAGCAGAGCAGGAAGGACAATGAGCACGCTGGGTAACAGTGAGCCAGCAATGAGGAAAAGAAGGATCTGGAAATTACAAAATTCACAGCAATAGCTACTGAGCTTCAAGGACATACAAAATATTTTAGGCTGAGTTACCTTTGAATATCAACTTAACAGCTATTACAAAAAATTGTCAAAATCACGTCATGTTTCACCTATACCCATTTCTTTTAGCATTGAGCCTTATCGAGCAATTGAGCAGAAAATAATCTTGTCATCTGTATACAGATTGAAGGATGAAAATGGTTTTACTCAGTCTGAAAGGCAAAGCAAGTGAGTACAGGTAGTCCTCGACTTACAGCAGTTCATTTAGTGACCATGCAAAATTACAACGGCACTGGAAAAAGTGATTTGTGACCATTTTTCACACTTACAACCATTGCAGCATCGCCATGGTTGTGTGATCAAAATTCAGACGCTTGGCAACTGACGCGCATTTATGGCGGCTGCAGTGTCCCAGGGTCATGTGATCATTTTTTGTGATCTTCCGACAAGCCAGACTTGTTTAACAACCGTATTACTAGTTGTTCTGCACTGATTCACTGTGGCAAGAAAGGTCATAAAATGGGGCAAAAGTCGCTTAACAAATGTTTCACTTAGCAATGGAAACTTTGGGCTCAGCTGTGGTCATAGATCGAGGACTACCTCTACAGAATTCTAAAAAATTCAGTGTAATAGAATCAATTTGCAACCCTGCCCCTTTGTCAATTAATATCACTGAACTTGAGGAAAGCAAACATCTTAGCACTGAGATTCTCTGCTAGTAGCAGTAGCACAGTAGCAGAAAGATGATTTTTCTCCCTAAGAGTTTAGAGTGGAACATTAAGATTTTCCACAGGGATAATGGGTTGCTCCTCCCAATTGCTCCAGGATTTCTAGGAGTATTTTGAACAATCCCCAGCACAAGGGAAAGTATTTTCTCCCTCCCAGTAATAACACTGAAAAGCGACAGGAACTTCAAAGCAAATTTTAGGGGAAAAAGTCAGACAGAATTCATTGTCTCATCAGGGAAGGATGGTTCTCTTCTACCCATGAAAAAGATCCTTCATGGCAAATCCAATGCTCTACTTTTCAACACTGAGAAGAGAATCTTCAAAATTGGGACATACAAAAATAATTGCTAAGAGGATGTGATATATTGTTCTATGAGAACAAAGGAAATAGTAAAAGCCCATGTAGTAACTTTATATAGAGAGAGTCACCGGGGGGGGGAGCAAAAATAAACAAACAAAAATACTGTTTCTCTGGTGAGCAGAGGCTGGGCAGAGACACGCACTAGAAAAAGATATAGATTCATTCAAATTTTAAGTCTTTCACTTTAAATACATTAGAAAAACAATAATATTCAAGGATTTATTTTTAGAAACTCCCTATAATATATTTCCAAAAGTCCAGCACACAAGAAATATACATACTGATTCTTCTTTTGCAGGGCTTGAATACAAGCCAGGGCATTATGGTTACCCTAAAACAATTTTCAAATATAAACCCTAAGAAATAGTAATCTCAATGTTCACTTAAAAAATTAACATAATCTGTTCATATCACTTAAATATAACCTTTCAAGGGGATTTAGTAGTGCTAAATGATTTATTTGTAGGAAACACATCTGTTTTCAGTTTCAAAAGAACTCATGCCTTCAATTGGATCCTTATATCTGCAAATGAACGAGGTCCAGATATTAATCTCCCTGAACACAAAATGGGACAATAAAGTCTTACTTCTATCCTTGCACACAACTCTACCAACGAACAAAAACATTATAAATGGGAGAGATTGTGAGTCAGTCTAGGATTTATAAAGCTAGAGCTACTGTTTCCCAATTCATATGTAAATTTACAGAATCTGCCAAGTTATACCATAGCAGAACACAAAACTGCTGGCATAAGGTCAACCTACTGCTATGAAAAAAGCATGCTTAGACCACTCCTTGTAACTGTAAAGGATTCGCTTTTTTTCAACTGAGAAAAATCAGCCTGCAAAACAGTCTGGCCGCAACAAATATCATGGCATCTCCTTTTGCAGATAATGCCCTTTCTTCCCATAAGCAAAAGGCTGGTGCCACTAAAAGCAATGGCAGTCTGTTGCTTCTAGCAATGCCAGAGCAACAATAATTAAAACGGTGAGAAAGAAGAGGTAGAAGAAAAGTATTATCTACATTATACTTGTTTATGCAGCCATCTTTTCTGGTTTGAACTGGTAAAACATCCTCGTTAAAGACTAAATGGTGAACCCTGCATGTTTTGGCCCACATAATAGCAGTACGTGATGGCATGCAGTTTGCAATCAAAGCCTCTACTACCATTGCTGGAGCTCACAGCTGGAGGCCGAGTTCAAGAAATGTTAGAAAGATGCTTCAAAGTGTCTAATAAACAATATTGAACTGCCTATAAATTCCACAGCTTAGAAATAAGACAAGATAAATGCTGAACAAAGTTCTTAGCACCTGCTGAAAATGGAGTTAGCAGGACATAAATAAGGTGGAAGGGATGCTCTTCCCTACTCTAGCAACTGTTGCAATTTTTTTATTCCTGCCTAGTGGAGCAAAGGGAAGAGCAAACGGCATTTTTCAGAATGCCCTCCTCAACTATAGGCAAAGTTGATACATAAAGAAAGGTATATATTATCCCGAGCCTTTCAAAAGCTTTTAAAATACTCTTAATTCCTAGCATCTGCAAAGAGTATGACATTTAAAAAATGATAGCAGTTGCATTCTGAAAAGAATTTTAGTTTTCACTATTTCTATCACTTTCTTTTCAGCTTCTGGGACTTCTTTTAACAGCAAATTTGGAAATCGTGAAATAATAATGAACTAAAGAGAATCAACATCAAAAGCTTGCTTCTCCTTATGGTAAAATTGCATTCTTTTTTAGGGTTCACATTCTTGAAGAATGTGTGTTATAGAACCTACCAATATTTGTCATGCAGTGTAAATGTTATAACTGAAAAAGTACAATTCTGTCTATTCTTGAGAGTGCAGAAACTAAACATTTAGCAAGCAGGTAGTGTCTGAGAAGTTCAAATGCTCAGAATAGGCCATTTCTGTACAAAGCAAGGTCACCAAGCAAGCAGATGCTCATGGTGGGTCCTTACCTGGCAAAGGCTGTCCCAGCTCCGCCTGCACTTTACCTTTCGCTGCTCCTTCCAGAGGTAAAGAACCTCTGTCCCCTTTGTAGAGTTTCGGTTTAAATGGAGAATCTTTCTCTTTACCTTTTGATCCTTTAGGTCTCCCTGCTTGCTTCTTCTTGGATTTACCATCTCCTTTTACACCCAGCAGTGGATGGACTTCTGTAAAAGTTTAGAACAGAAGTGTATTTTTGTTAAAAAAAATAAGAGGAAATTAATCTGTTCATTCTCTTGTTTATTTTCCAAATCTGTGTAGATCAAGGCACACAGTTGTATATAAAAATGGTCAAATGTCAATGAATTCAACTATAGGAACAAAAACTGACACCATGGTACAAAGTCAAGTATGTGTTTCTGCAAACATACCTACTTATAATTTATGTATGGGTCTTTATAGATTCAAAGTAAACAGTGAATGTGTTAGTGGCAAAACTTTGAACAGCATCTGTAATACTTTCCTTGGCTGAATTAATAGCCTCCAAACTTTTCTTGTGGTCAGCTAAAAGCTTTTTCCTTCTTGCTTTTGAATTTTTTTCTGTCAATTATCCTTGCAGGAACATTCACAAGTCTCCTTGTATGCATCACATGTTTAAATTCTCTCCAGAGAATGTATTTATTTATTTATTCAGTCTGGGGGCTTTAAAGACAACTCCAAAGCCTTTAGCTTTCTTTTCTATAAGAACTTCCCAGATGCATTAGAACTATATTTGAGATCACTGTCTTGTTGAAACATTTCACCTTCATTTTTTTAACCTGATTATGAGACATTAGCTTTCAGGATATGATGATTTTAACTGAAGCCATTCTTCCTTTCCCCTGCACTTAATCTACCCCTGAAAAGAAGTTAGGCATTTCAGCAACTTCATCACCATCTTAAGATGAGATGACCTGATTCTCTTCATTGAAGCAAAGAGACAATGCAATTTGCTTCAAAAAAGCTTTGTCCATCCCCTACAGCAGTGTTTCTCAACCTTGACAATTTTAAGGCATGTGGACTTCAACTCCCAGAATTCTGGGAGTTGAAGTCCACATGCCTTAAAATTGTCAAGGTTGAGAAACACTGCCCTACAGTCACTTCAGTCATTTCTTTGGAATTTGGCCAGGGAATTCTGAAGATGATTATTTTCTGGCAAGGCCTGCTGCATCTTTGGTGACTCATGCTAAAGGCACTGTTCACTCTTAAAGCCTGTTCCCCCAAGGTTTTGGCAAATAATCCAGAAGAATTAAATTGCACATTATTCTTGCAATGCTTGGTCTGCAACTGTGCCAAAAATTTCTCATAGATCTGGTGACTGCTGTGGAGGATGAGCCATTTGCTTCCTCTGAAGCACTCACACAACCTTTTGGCAATCCAGAGGAGACATTATATGCCTGCACTGATCAATATTTATAGAGATGTGCTCTTTCCAAAAGCTTTTGGTGAACAGTCTGAAGAAGGCAGAGTGCTCTCACAATTCTTGCCAAAACTTTGTGAAGCAGAGTAAAGAGAAGTAACATATGAAATAACTTCAAATTTTATGTAATGAGGTAAAGGGTAGGGAAGATGTCCAATTCAGAAGCATTCTTTTCTGGGTGATAAGCTGGTCCCATAGAAAATAAGAACAATAACAAATGTCAGAATTCTGCTTTCTTGAAAAGTAAATATACTATCCATTCATTTCTTAAATGAATCATATATGTCAAGTAATTCAGAAAAAAGTGAGCATAACTGTACATCCCCATCTATTCTGCAGACCACTGAAAATTAATTATGTTGGCAGTATGGACTGAAGGACAGATCATGATTCTTTAATAAGTCTACCTAACTATAAAGGAATGAAAAGGAATCCCTACCCACCATCATTAGGTACTCCCTGCAGTTCTATGTTGGTTGTTTTAGGTTTCTTCTTTGGAGGCTGAGGTCCATCAGACAAAGATGGCCGCTTCTTCTCAGAGCCTATTCCTTCATCAGGTAAAGCAGTCTGAACTGCATCTGGTGGAGGCCCATATGGATTTTCCTCTGGGTCTTCCACCTCAGGAGCAATAGGCAAGTAGAGTAAAGCTTTAGAGTCTTCCAGTTCTTCATCACTGTCAGAGAAATAATTTATTTTGCTCATTAGCAACACACAGCTCATGAGGGAAGGAATGTTCCTTCATTTGATTTTGTACTCTTGCCTCTCCTAGAGTATTATCACCGCTACATTAACCATTCAAATGCACGCTGTGAAGGCATCTCACATATGGCAAAAAAGAATACTCCTCTCAATAACAGTCCTGGTTTCCTAATAAGTTTCACCACAAATTACATTAGTCACACAACTTTTATAAGAGAAAAGCATTCTTCAGAAACTTGGAAGAAGGATATTTAAATAGATGCTATTTAAAACAGACTCTTGCTCAAGGGCATTTTTGATGAGAACTAGCTACCTACTCATACCACAGATCTTTTAGAGCTTCAAGGTTAATCTGCTTTAACAAACAGTAAACATTACTGAATGGGCAGGACTTGATTCTGAAATATACACAGACAAATAATTCATGCTCATAATTTGAATCAACTAAAATTTCTTTATAGTCTTGTAATAGCTGGGCCGTTACCAATTTACCTGCTACAAAAAGCTGCAATAGGGTCTACACTAGTTACATCCACTTCCTCATCTTCTGCAGCATCAGCACCTGTCAAGTAATGAAAGTCAGAATCACAAATTAGGGGACCATTAGCATTTACTTGATAAGCGCTGTTCTGCACTAGCAAATCAGTGGAGATCAAAGGATAGTAAACCATAATATTAAACATATACTATTATTGCTTCTAGGTAATGGAATGCCCTCCAAAGGGATGCACCATTAATTCAGATGCTGTTCTGTTTCAAATATCATTAACACTAACTCGCTCATGTAAAACATTTGCAAAGTAACAAGACCTCCAGAATTAAATGTTATGTAATTGAACTCTCTTAAATTGGAGCATTTAAAATGTTTTACTCTTTTGTTTATGGAAATTTATTACTGATTTTTTTATCATTCTTTATTATTTTCCCCCTATACTGCTTTGGGCTCTTTTGAGTGCAAAAGCATTAAACAAAACTTCTCATAAAAATAGGCATTGGCAATGTTTGCTATCCTCTAGCAATCTGTCAACACTGCTAACATCGGATATTCTTGCTTTGACAACAAATGAAAATGCAGCCATTTTCTCTATTCTTTTAGAATTAGTTGATGCTGGGAGGGGAGAATGGGATGAGTCTACCTAGTCATAACAATAACAACTTTGCCGTGGGGAACCCAAGGTCATTGGGCCCAGAGCTGATAGCATTTTGGGGCTGGAGAGCTGGGGCTTCCTGCACTTCAAGCTAATTGGGGAATGTGCTTTATGACTGTTTATTGGAGGTGGGAATTGTACTTTGTTACTTTGTATCCAGGAGAGGGAAATTTAGTTTTTGGCTTCAGCTATGTAGTGCCAATACTTTGTTTCCCGAATAAAAGATTCTTTAAGGTAAACAATGCCTTGAAGTTCTTTTGAAGGGTTTCATCTGACAGAACCATGACAATCTTCTTGAAAGATTTATTAGATTACTTAAACAATAGCTATATTTTTAAGTAACACATTCAACTTTATTATGCTTTTAATAGAAGTTTTATGTAATGTTGCTTGATTCAATATAATGTAATATAGTATAGTATAATATAATATAATAAACAGAATAATTCTATATTTATATATGCATACTTTTTATGTAGCCAATAAAACAATAACACAGCCAAGCTCCCACCCAATCAGTTCATACCCCCACTGGCAGTTAAAAGGAAGAAACAGCTAAGACCACACATTGCTGCTCAAAGCACGAAGCTGAAAACACCAGCCTGAAGATGACGAATGGGACTTCGTCGAAACGTCGCCAAGACACTTCCAATTTTACGCGGGAGAAAACCCGAACAACCAAAGACCTATATATATCTATATCTATACATCTCTCTCTCTCTCTCTCTCTCTCTCTCTCTCTGTAGGTCTTTGATTATTCGGGTTTTCTCCCGCGTCAAATTGGAAGAAAACCCGAATAACCAAAGACCTACATACAAACACCCACGAAAACCTCAGAAAACATACATACACACACACACACACACACACACACACACACACGTCTATACACACACACACAAGTTCTAAAGTTTATGTGGCAAAGTTATACACTCTATACATATCAATATAATTGGGATTTGCTATAACCTGTATGGGCGAAGATGTGTTTTATTTTATAAAGTATAATTTCTGACAATTGTACCATATTAACAAAAAGACAAACTGCACTACTTATACATGTGAAATGACTCATACCAAACATTCTTTAAAGCACAGGAGTGGAGAGCTTCAAAAGCATATCTTTAATTTTACACTAATTTCACTATTTTAAAGATTAAGGTTAGGTCACATACATTCACTTAACATGGACCCCAGTTCTGAAACTTCACATGGCTTTCTTATGGTAGCTGGGCTCCAAGCATGCTGCTGGCAACTGCTGCTGTCAGCAGATGAAGACAACCATCATCTGTTGGTTGAATGATTAAAAAAAACCAGTATGTTTTCATCTACCACAAAGATATCAATTTGCCATGGTAAGAAAAAAAAAAAAAGGCTGGATTCAAATGGGCATTGACATTTCCAACAGAGTTATTCTTGTTTTAAAATAAATTTAAAATAATACATTAATTACCTGTTTGTTCTGGCTCACTTTTATCTTCATCTTCAATGTCAAATTCAGACTCCCGTTCTTCATATTCTACATTTTCATCCAGCTCTTTAAAATCAGGTGCAAAGGCACTCCAGTTTTCCTAAACCATAAATCCCCCCCACCCAAAAACATTTCAAACTTGTGATGCCATGTAACAGATAAGCACCATGTAAGCACTGAGCAACCACTTTTCAATCACACCGTGCTATGTATTGAGCAGCAAACTCCCTCTATGGCCCTCCTTGTCCAAAAAAGGTGTTTCCAGTATTGATTGTGACTCACTACATAAAGGTTCTACTTAAAAGCCAGTTTGGGCCAACCCTTTTATCCTGTGTCTTTGCATCAAAAGCCTGAAACCTCCTGCTTCCTAAAAGTCACTCTCTCATAACCCAATAATGTCTTCACCTGCTGCTTTGGACTCTTGTAATTTGAACTTGTTTGATTAAACTTCCGTATGCTTGCCCAAAAGCCCTGCCTGCTGGTACTTGTCTTTGCTTAAATATGAAGTGAAAGTCTAGCACCTCAACTTCTCTGGGTGTCCCTGATTGTTCTAGAACATAACAGGAGAGGTCATCTAAATCATCATGGTCAAGTTTTCCTTCAGTGCAAAAAATTAAACAAGACAAACAGCTGTCAAGCTTTCACCTAGGCACATCCAATGAAGGGGAGTCTAGCATCTCTCTGTATAATTGGCTCTACTGTCAAATTGCTTTCCATGTTAGGATTTTTAAAAACATTTAGATGGTTCTTGCATTCTTTTATATTATTCTGTATTCTGTATTTATTTAGAATACAAATCCTAGGGAAGTTTATGCAAATATTGTAAAAATATTCAGAATAAATGAAAACAGAGTCGCTACCCAAAATCAAAATGTAAAAGACTAATAAAATGCAGCAGAATTCTACCTACCACTTGATTCTGTGCCCATATAGATACCACTCCACTGGAAATAGAAGCAATGATTGGTCGGACAGGATGCCACTAGAATTGCAGCAAGAAGGAGAACAATGGCACATATATTAAAAAAAATTCAGGCCAATTATTCTGACAAAATAGAATGGAGAGAAAGATGGAGCACTTACTGCCACATCCAGCAACAGCTCTCCCCTAGTGCCATGCAGGATTTTCACAAGGTTGCCAATACTTTTCTCCCAAATGTACAGAGCATGCTGACGGGCTGACCCTGCAACAATATATTCCCCGTCACCAGAGAAACAGCATTTTTTCCAAGGCGTCCTACAAAAAAGAAATTAGTAGAAAAAGTTAACCGATTCTTTCAAGAGCAGGAAAAATAAAAGATTCCAATCCCCCCCTCCAAAAAACCCCTCTAACAATGCTTTCTTTGGAGACAATGACATATTATTTCAAAAATGCACATTGCAAATTCTGCTATGTAAATGTAACTATTCAAGTCAAGTTATATTTCCCAAATTGATTAACTGGACCATCAATCCTTGGGTGATTATTTAGAAAAGCTATTGCAAAATGTAATAGAAAATATAAAAATAAACCGCATCACTGTACTTTTCCAGACTCTAAAGTTCTGCTCAGGACAGATCTGGGCTTGCACAAGATTAATCAAAAGAAGGTTCTGTTTCAACAGAAACAGCCTTTAAAAATATACGAATGAAAATGGACAGAAAAGCAAACAACTCTGCAAATCTGTCTAAAATCACTTGTTGGCTCATCTTGTCCCAGAATTATCTGCATCACTAATTTGAGCTTTTTTATTTATTAAGAGCCACCCAGAGCTTGTTGCAAGATGGGCACTATATAAATTTTTCAAATAAATCAATAGCTAATAGGAAGACCCAAGTGACTGGCTGATCTCAAAATGCCTAAGCAGCAATTCCCCAGTTAGGACTAGGATGGGAGACCAACAGCAAATTCTAGGGCTATAAATCAAACCAGTAAGTTGAAAAAAGACACAACCATTTCATTTTATTGTTAATAAAACAACATGGATATGTAATTACTAGGAGCTGAGCCTGACATTTAGAAATCTGAGTAATCTTCATAGGATTATATTGTAAAAGTAAATTTCAGTTTTTGAAAGAGTTACTACTAAATAATTATACAATCCTACCCATGTAGATTGAGGTCTTCTTTTTGTAAATGGGGGATCAGTAGTGAGGGATCAATGGTCAGGGAAGCCTGTCATATAGGACAAGTTGAATATTTGAATGAATAATTATTGTTTTGGAAGGTCACAAAGCAAACAGCTATGTAAGAGGCTTAACTATTATTAGCTATTCAATTAAATACTGAATATTACAAAAGAAATATATTCTGATGCCTTAAAATATTTAGCTACTTTACACACATTTACCTGTTCACCAAATCTTGCAGTTTTTGCATTGGTTCTGGTTCCCCATCTCTACCACAGGTCAAGATTTCCCGGCCATCATAAACTCGGATTATGCGATCAGCAGTATTTATGAGAAAGCAACTGGAAGATGGAAATATATTAGTATGCTACAATGATACTAGCTTTCTGAAATATACTGCTGAACCACCCTTTTACAATACAGGTAGTAATTGCTTAATGACCACTCAATCAGTGACCATTCAAAATTATGACCACACTGAATGAGTAAAACTTATAACCGGTCCTTGAAGTTCTGGCATTTGTAATATATCCACAACCGTATGATCACAATTCAAGTGCTAGTTGACCAGCAAACAATTATCATGGTTCCAACATCTTGTGGCCTTATTATCATGATTTGCCACCTTCACTGCTGGCTTCTCATTAGCAAAGTGAATGGGGAAGCCAGCAGGAGGTTGCAATTGCATCACACTTAATGACCATGTGCAATTTGCTTCATGATGGCAAACAGCGATTTGGGTGATATATAAATTTAATAAATAAAAGGGACTAATGTTGTAAATTGGCATGTGATTTTCTGCTTTACATTCAGTGTCATTTAGAAAAGAGTTGCAGATCCCAATTGCCATTGTTAAGCAAGGACTATCTGCATATCTGGTAATCAATAATAATAATATTATAATATGTAAGCCAGAAAGACTTCCTTTGGATGCACCCAAAGATTCAGATGCAATAGAATAAGTTTAGTTTTTTTTTATTGAAAGTTTTTTAAATTTTACAAAACAAATCCCCTCCCTAAACCCCCCCCCACCCTCCCATACCCTCCCCCACCTCCCCAAACCTCCCAAACCCTCCCCCAACCTTCCCAGAGCAGAGTACAGGCTTAATTAAAATTTTTCAGAAAAAGAAAAACTTAAAACACATATAAATCCTAAACAAATCTAAATACATTAAATTAAATAGGTTATCTTCTCTAAAAATGCAATCATTAAACACATTATAATATGCTCTAAACATTTTCTAGTATCATACTTATATTATTATCCATCATTCTGTATAAACTCCCTCCAAAACACAAATTAAACATTACTTTCTTTGAATATCTATACCTACAATATAAAATCTAATCTCTCCCTCTTTCTTTATCCTAGAACACAAAAATAAACATATAAACCTTCATTATACCATTAAAACTAAATACTCTTTGAATACTTAAACTAAATACTTAAACTTAAACTTCTTATCTAAGATTTTCATTCAATCTCCATAATCTTCTCTCCTATCAAAAAAAAACTTAAAAGACATATAAATCCTAAACAAATCTAGGTACATTTAATTAAACAAGTTATCTTCTCTTAAAAATAATAATAATAATAATAATAATAATAATAATAATAATAATAATAATAAAAACCCCAATCATTAAACACATTATAATATACTCTGAACCTTTTCATATCATACTTACGTTATTATCCATCATTCTTTATAAACTCCCTCCAAAACACAAATTTGAACATTACTTAAAACATTAGAATTCCCTTATACACATTTAAATCTTTACCAATAACAAATTCCATCCACAATAAACACATTCCTTATCAGTCTCTCTTGTCCATAAACCATTAAAATAATTCCATCCACAATAAACACATTCCTTATCAGTCTCTCTTGTCCATAAACCTCAAAAGAAGTGCTTTGAAAACTGCCCTTAAAGCTAACTCCAAAAAGTTTGTAAATCTTGCTTCTCCCACAGACTCAGTACTCTTTTGAATACTTAAACTAAGTAATCCTTGTCAGTCTCTCTTATCCATAAATCTCGAAAGAAGTGCTTTGAAATCTGCCCTTAAAGGTAGCTCCAAAAAGTTTATAAATCCTGCTTCTCCCACAGACTCAGGAGCCAATACTTGTGAGGCTTCCTTAAACTCCTTCTTCTGTTGCTCTTTTTCTTTACGATTATATGTTGCATGAGTTGTCTTCTGCTCCTTCATCTCGACTTGTTGAGACCCCTCAAACTGAGATTTCCCATTCATTAATATAGGCTCTTCAGACTGCAATTCTACCCTTAAAGGTTGCTCCAAAAAATTTATAAATCCTACTTCTCCCACAGATTCAGAAACCAATAGTTGTGAGGCTTCCTTAACCTTCTTCTGTTGCTCCTTTTCTTTACAGTTATATGTTGCACAGGTTATCCTCTGCTCCTCCATCTCGACTTGTTGAGGCCCCTCAAACTGAGGTTTCCCAATTTTCA
Organism: Crotalus tigris; assembly: GCF_016545835.1. Lineage (NCBI taxonomy): Eukaryota > Metazoa > Chordata > Lepidosauria > Squamata > Viperidae > Crotalus > Crotalus tigris. Next base: position 83,243 of record NW_024096508.1, read on the forward strand.
TAAGTATAGGCTCTTCAGACTGCAATTCTACCTTCTTTTCTTCCAAAGCTTTAAACCTAATAGATGGCGATGAACATACCCCCAGGACCGAAGTATAAAAGTCTTTTGCTTGAGAAACAGTATTAAGTCTATAACATATCCCCAGGTAATTCACCACCATTCCAATCGGAACATCCCATCTGAACAAGATTCGTCTCTTTTTAAGTTCATCTGCTAAAAAAGCAAACTCCTTTCTTCTTCTTAAAATTTTAGATGGGATCTCCTTTAGAATTATAACATCTTGTGAAGCAATTTGAAATCTCTTCTTATAAAAAGCTTGTATAATTTCGTTGCGCAGAGATCTTTTCCCAAAGTAAATTACCACATCTCTTGGCAAATTCTTTTGCACTGCCACCACAGAGTTAACTCTAAATAATTTTTCAATTTCACTGAGTATTTCCTCTTTTTCTTTATTCAAAATCACAGCAAAGTCCTTTGCAACCATCTCTCTCAGATCTCCTTGCACAGACTCTCCCAAACCTCTGATTCTTAAGGCATATTCCATTTGTCTATATTGAAGCATAAGAATCTCATTTTCCATTTCTTTTTCCATGCTTTCAAATTTTCCCTCCATCAATTCCACTTTTTCTGCTACCTCTTCTACACGAGAGTTCAGCTTTTCAAGAACAGAGGCAACTCCTTTTAGAGCCAAAACTATCTCTTGCCTCAAAATCTTATTATTTTCCTCTAAAATCTCTTTCATTTCTGCCCTAATTTGAGATATAACATTTCCCATCATATCTTGCAAATCCTTCACAATTATTGGCTGTACCAAGGAAGAGGGTGAAGCTATTGATTTAGGTTGTTGCACTGATGATAACACCGAAGAAGAAACCACCTTAGGAGCTGTATGAATTACTGGACGCTTTGGAGCCATCTTAAAAAAAATCTTTACTCCTTCTTAAAAATTACAAAAATTAAGCAAAAGAAAAAGAGAGATTAAGTCCAAAAAAATTCAAAAAATCCTTCAAAAGGAGATCATTATAACAAAAAAATACTGAACGCTTTGGAGCCATCTTAGAAAAATCTTTACTCCTTCTTAAAAGTTACAAAAATTAAACAAAAGAAAAAGAGAGATTAACTCCAAAAAATCAAAAAATCCTTCAAAAGGAGATCATTATAATAAAAAGAAAGGAGTTAAAAAAAGAAAAGGGAAGAAGAAAAAAATAATTAAATAGAAAAAATCCATTCCATTTTTTTAAAAGTACAAAAAGCAAAACAAAGAAGTTAAACAAAAATAATAATGCTTCTAAAATCCAAACCCAACATCAAAATCAAATCCACATTCCATTCCAATCATTAAAAAAAAGGGGGGAAAGGATAAAAAAAACACCAAAAAGCCTGCCGATCGCCATTCTACCTTCCCAAAAAACAAACAAACAAACAAAACCCGAAAGGCTTGCCGATCGCCATTTTACTTTCCCTTTCAACAAAAGGAAAAAAAATAAAAAGAGGGAATATAAAAGTAAAAGTAAATCTTTAAACTTAAAATCCAAATAAAATCAAAGAAAGCAAAAGCTAAATACTCAGCTCTGTCCGCCTCTAAAAAAACCTCACCAGATCAGTTTAATCGCGGAGGTGGTTGCAGCGGCTTGTTTTGTCCCTAGGGACAAAAGCAGCTGGGAAGCGGAGACAGTCTGAACTCCATGGGAGCACTCCTCTCACCCCCCAAAAAAAGCCTTGGGGGTGCATGAGAGTGGCTCTACCACTATTCAGACAACCCTCTTCCCCCCCCCTTTGCCCGGGAGGGGGATTTTGAACCGCTGAACAGCTGATGGCCGCTGTTCATAGCGATTCAAACACTTACCCAGGAGGACGGCTACAAAGTAGCCGCCATCGCGCGCGCAGATCCACCGGAAGTCTCAATAAGTTTAGTTTTTGAAGGCTGCTTTTTATGTCAGGATGTAAGTTGCTTTTTCAAAACTTTTTCAGTTTGAAAAACAAATTGCCATGTGACATGAAAGCTACACTAAAGCGTCTTCAAGCATGTACAATTACATTTAGATGTTTTATTTGTTTAGCTTTCAATCATAGTATTAACTAACTTTATCCTTTTTTCATGACAGCTGCACCTTAAATTAGCTAATGTTCAAGTATCTACCTAATTTCAAATACTGGTGATCACTTTTATCACTTTCAAAAGCAACAGTCACTAGGACAATTTCACAATTAGCCTAAAAGATATACGAACAAACTTGGCTGAAGATCATACAATCTAATGCAAACTCAAAATTCTAAAATTGTCCTTATCTAAAACACGTCTCAAAACATTTCCAAAGGCAAAAGAAAGTCATTCTGAAAAATAAGCCCAAGTATTAATCCATTGATAAAAATGGGCATTTGACAACTCTAAGGGATTTAAATTAAATTTTAGCTGCAGGTGGTACCAATCAGGACATCTGGGGAACTAACATAGCTTATTAGGGAAGGAGCATAGCTCTGTTTTATGATACATGATTTGTGTAAAGAAACCTTCAAATTCAAGTCCGTTAAAAGATAAAGAACTAAGTGACAGGAAATATTACTGCATGAGCTTGACCAGAACGAACAATACCAGCCTAGATAAACAAGATGTGGCATACCTGGCAATTTCCTATGCTTTCCTGATAAATCCAGATACTCTCATAATTTAACCTCATTTTGAAATGAATTATTGTCATCACTGCAGAACACTCACAGAATGTGCGTTGAGAGGAACAGGATTATATTCAGTAATTCCACTCCATTATCACAAGTGGGAAGAATTTAAAATTGTCTACACAAATGGCATTTGGGGGGAAAAGCTTTTCATCATTATGCTTTCAGTGAATAAATTGTGAAGCTCTGACTGACTTCAACTCACCTTCCTTTTCGAGCAAATTCTATAGATTTAATTGCAGTAGTGTTGCTGGTTCCTGTTGTCACTCTGAAGGAAGCAACAAGGTCCTGAGTGTCTGTCTTTAACACTAAGATCTGAAAAAGAAAGAAATTTGTACAATCTTACTACCTAAAATTTGTAAGAAAAATCAATGAATTGCAAGGGTATACAGTTCACCCCAACTATATACCCTTGCAATTTTATTTTACTCCATAACTTATCAAATAGTAAGCAAGGATCTTAAAACATTAAAAATGAGACAAAGCTTTACATTTAACATTGCAATACTACAGCAGGTATTAAAAACTCTGCCAATAGTATAGATTTCATTTTGCACAGTAGTATCTTTCCAAATGAGAATAGCATCATTAAGAAACGTTTTACAGAATTACTATAAGAAGTTTCAATTGAATGACAATCTGAATATTCTTTGTATCATTGCATGCATTTGGACCCAAAAATTTCTGGCATTTTTACAAGTTCACCAGGAAGGATAAAATGACCTTCATATTGTCCAATGCTGGTTATCTTTACCAGTCACATGCCAACAAGCATCCTCACTCCTGAGCAAGCTAGATTTTTTTCTGTATGATATACTACATTTTATATCATAAAACTCAATTGTTAAAAGCTTCAAGTAACAGACTAATTAACAGTTTTGTGAATTCTCTGGAACAAGACCTAGATCAGCCAACCTAAACCAGATGTATGGTTATATAATAGCATTTGAGACAGTAGTCATGCCAAATCCTTGATCAATGTAGTAGGGTAATATACTTTTTCTGCATTTATCTATTATTCATGAATGTGTGGTATCTCTTTGAGCAATAAAATATTCATTGCATGACATGTAGTGGACATATTGCAAATACAACAACCTTTCAAACAAACTGGTGAACAGTGTGACCAAACACATTGAATGATTATGGGTCATCAACTCAGTGCTGACTTTTACTGATAGACAAATCTGTCCCCAACTTTTCCAATAGTTTATCCATCACTGCTGTAATTAAGTCCAACCACCTTATTGCTTGTGATTCCTTTCTTCTGTCTTCTTCCATCTTTCCCAGCGTTATTGACTTCTCCAGAGGACTATGTCTATGCATAATGTGTCCAAAGTATGATCATTGAGCCTTATTATTGAAGCAGAATCCTCTGTGATTATTGAAAAGCTTCATTGGATTCAATGGGATTTAATATGAGATGAGCAAGGATTGCACCCCTATGCTGAAGAACTAATTTTTACTTACCAGATACAAATCCCATTTATTTCCATGGATTTTACCTTTGAGACAGGTTTAGGTTATAGAACAAACAAAACAATATAATTATTTCTCACCTTCCCTTTAGCATTCCCTGTGTAGATATATTCCCCTCGTCGATCAAAAGAAGCTACCACATTGAGATCAGAATCATCATCTACTGGTAGGACAACATGCCTCGAATCAGACAATGTTAGCATTACTGGGGCAGATTTCATTGGACATACTAATACTTTGTTTCTAAAGAAATAGAAAACAAGAAACAAAAAAAATTCCTAAACATCAAGCAACGCATCATCAAAAACATGAAAAACACAAAGGAAGTATGTTTTTCCCCTGAAAAAAAAATGAATCGTATTTTGTATTCATAAACAAGCGGGATTAATAAATCAATTCAGTATCATTCATATTCTAAATAGTTAATACAATGCTTATATCTGGTAATTATGTTTTCACTTCCCCATACATAGATACATTCATTTCATTTTTATTCCATAAGTCATCCAAGAATCCATAAAATAAAAGGACAAAGATGATATTCTCCAATGAGGAAAGTTTCTGAATAACCTTTTAGGTCAGGCCCTCACGAAATGTAACAGTGATTATTCAGCAGAATAGTGATCCAGTAAAGGTATTTGACGTGATCTGGCTAGGGGATGAGAAGAATGAGGAGAAATGAAGCTAGAAACAATTAAGTGACAGTATTCCTGTCACTCATGATTCTAACAACATTGGAACTAGTGATCCTATTCTTAAAAAAACTCAACAAATTCACAGAATCTCTTGCTTGTATCTGTTGACAATAACTGAAAATCAGAGGTTTAGCTATTTAATCATAGAAAGAATTGCTTAATGAAAATCCAGGACTAGAGATTGAGTTTCACAGAAATGAGAAACTAGTCAACAGGCATGTTAAGTACTAACAGGAGAACAAACTCTGCAGCAACTTTTTAATGAGTCTCTGCTGTTTACTGAATGGAGGTTTAGCAAAGTTTATTTAATGTGCTCACTCCCTCTGGGCAGTGTTAAGAACAATTTAAATATCTCTTATAAATATCCGGCATTGCTGCATCTAGGATTTCTCTAATCTTGTTTTTTGCATCTTCTGTGGATTTACTGTCTAGTGATAACTTATCAGTTTCAAACCCTGCTTTCCTGTTTGACCATGAGTTTGACCTCAAAGACATTGCAAAGGGATTTTTTCAAAGACTGTATTAATATAGTTTGCTGTTATAGAGTCTGAGCCTATTTATATTGGGCCTAAGGTAGATTCTATGCCTGCTATTTTGCCTCCTGGCAACTTGGCATGCCAGCACAGGAAATAATAATAATTATAATTAATAATGTATGCATTAAATATGATAAAAAGGTAGACAGCTGTGCAACCGCCCACAATAATAATGTTTAAATGTATGCTGCCTGACTCTCAACTCTAGATGGCCCACTACAATCAAAGAAATTACAAAACATTTAATGAAATATAAAGATAAAAGATGACAAGCAAACAGACCAAGTGGAATGAAGTAATGGTCTCACTTTCTCTCATCAAAGTCCTAGATGAAGACCCAGATTCTCATGGCTATTCTAAACAACAGCAATGTGAACTTTGCAGGAACCTCATATCTTTCAAACTGCCAGATTAAGAGACTTTGTATTTTGTATATTTGCATTTTGCACATTTGTATTTCCATATGTATTTAGGAAAACACATATAGAAGAAAAAATCCTAGGAAAATTTCACAAAGTTTAGAATAGTATCAAGATTCACAAACAAGAGAAACACAGATATTGATAGTGGGAATGAAAGGCAAGATCTTTCTCTATCACCTAACATGTATGCTGCGTGCACTTGAAAACAATACTGAATTCTGAGAGTCTTAGATCTCAATGCTATCAACCTATTGATGCATTGACCCACAGTTTTTCAGATATACTTTCTTATTCCTGGAGCTGGTTGATATTCCTACAGTGGTGATAACACTGTATGCCCAACCTAGCCAGTTTTTGTTTTTCTTCAGTTGCTAAGCTGCATAGTAAAAAAAAAAAAAAAATCTGTTTTGACTACAACCCATGAAAAGGTATTATAACTTGCATATACTTTAAAGAAATTATCTAGATTACTACTGTTTTTTAAAAAAGGTGTTAATATTACTTACTGATCACGGGGATGATACTGGACTTTCAAAATAGGAGAAGGAAAACGAAACCTCTGATCACAATCACCAGTCAAAACATCCCACTGAGACACCATATTATCAGTTGATGCACTCACTAACTTATGACCATCACGACTCCAACTGAAAGAGAAAGATCTAGATAGCCTCTCAGTACAATCTTCACTGTCCTGATCAAATATCATGTTGACAAGCCTTCTGCAGCACTCCAATCTTTAATTTCCAAAAAACATTTAAAGAACCAAATGCCTTGTAAGTTCAATGGGAAAAAATCACGTATTACAACCTTAACACATCTTTATGCATCACCTATTAGCTGGTATCAAAATAAACTGACTGCATGTGTATTTGAGAATCAAATTGCAGCTGAAGCTGTCGCTGAAATTTTTATTGGAACAACTTTCACTGCCCAAAATACTGGACACTTCAGTCCAATTCATTTTTTTGGGTACACCTGGTGATGTAAAGTTCACCCAAAGTTTTGAGCTGCCTAGCTGTCATCTATGCATATTCCTGAACTGTAGCTTCCAGTAATAAAAACTAGTAATATTCTAATAAAATGTCCAAAGTTTAAATGTATGAAAATTGTACAATAAATGCATGCAGAGTTCTTTTTTCTGACCTCAACTGCAGGCACATCATCCACAAAGCAAATTAAATTTGTATTAGGATAATTCCTTACCATAATGAACAAACTGGGTGAATATGGGCACTTATTATTTTTGCAATGCCCCTTGTCAAGAAATCCCAAATGACAATTCGGCCATCATTACAGCCCACTGCTAGAAGAGTGCCCCATCTGTTAAAAGTACATGTAAGAGCCATACTAATACAGTCCAATGTGCCATCAGCTTCCTGAAAACAAAAAAGGGATAGAAACAATGGAGAGGTTTCATGTATAGGTTACATAACCATGTTACTTCACCCCATGAAATGCAAATACAGTAAATAACTTGTCGCAATGTTCATGTAATAAGTTGAAGATTTAAGACACACAGTCTATTTCATGTGTATGAGCATATACCAAGAATTCTCATTTCTATTTCAGCAAAATAGTCACAAACAATATTACAAAATATTTATACAAGGGTAAATACATATATATATATATATATATACCTCTGGATAGTTCTGCCCAAAGGATTCTGAAAAAAAAGAAGAAAATATGAAGGAAATTCAAAAATGCCTCACTCCTTTTTGTTGCATGCTATATTACTGAAGATCTAATGATAAGAGCAGGTACTGAAATAATAAATCTGATCTATAAATCAGTAGCATGTATTACAATATTATATCTGCTATCCAGAAATTGAAGGAAGTTTTAGCAATGAGGTTCAAGTAATTTAATATATTTAAATTGAAAAACTGAAAATCTTATCTGCTATATTGGTAAAATTAACAATATTTACTATTTTTGGATGAGCAAAATATAAATTCCTTGCTGCAGGAATCTCAAAATTTTATCCAAAATTACTCTTTGGATTCCAACAACCATATAATCATCAAAATTAAGTATTTCTTAAAGTTAGAAATGTTCAAAAATGGGATGTTGCCATGCCTTAAGGGGAAGCAATTAATAATATAAAACTTTTTTTAAAAAAGAAACATACATAGGTTTTCTTTTTGACAGGTCACTTTGGAAGTAATTATCTACTGAGGTCCATTAATTCTCATTTATACTCCAAACCCTTTAACTGTAACTTCATCTCAAGTGAAATAGGCATGTAGAGGACTAGAAAAAGATGCACTGCCTGTTACAAAATGTTATGAAGCTGATACTTTCACCAGATATTCCTTTATCACATAATTTATACTACTTAAATCATTTGTAACTCATCTATATAATACTTCTAAAGTTAAAACACAATAGTGAAATAACCTGACCTCAATATTACATTAAGGATGGGTTTCCTCGCTATACATAATGGATTTTTCGGGGGGGGGGGCAGCAAAAGAGAAAAGATGAAATCGCCCGGCCCACCTATAACAATTCTCAAAATCGGGTCCATCGGGGTCCGATGTAGGCGCCCGCGTCATAAATCTGCCTGACATATGTTTGAATATCAGTACCTGGGGTTGGTAGCTAGGCTGTTGGTTTGAGCTCCGAGCTTGGCAATTTGGTTGCAAACGTTTCGTCACCAATCGAGGAGACATCGTCAGGGCGCTTTGAATTGTGCTCGTCTGTCGGAACACTGGCCTTTAAATGCCTTTTATGTGATGCAAATTGGTATGCATGTTGTTTATTCGGATATTTCTGAGTCACGGTCTGATTTCGGATATCCAAATAAACAACACGCATACCAATTTGCATTATATAATAAAAGGCATTTAAAGGCCACTGTTCCGACAGACGAGCACAATTCAAAGCCTCCTGCCGGTATCTCCTCGAACGGTGACGAAACGTTTGCAACCAAATTGCCAAGCTCGGAGCTCAAACCAACAGCATAAATCTGCCTCTTGTCTCCTGGACTCTTTTGCATTTCAACCACACCAAATGCTTTTGAAGCGATCGGGAGGCAGCGTCCCGCCGTTTCCGCATCGCTGGATAGCTGTGCCCAGATCTGCAAACGGGATGAAGGAAAATGCGCGGGCCCCCCCCGCCCCCCGCCGCTTCCCGCGTTCCAGTCAAAGAAGCAACCCAGCGGCCCTTTCTTCCCCCCCCCCCCCGAGCCAGTTCCAACACCGCGATGCTTTACCGCCCACAAACGCGCCTTCCCGAGTTTATCCCACAGCCCGTCTGCTCATCGTCCCCCGGCTGCCCCGTCCACGCATCCCAGCCCCAAGTAAAGAGCAGCGACCAAAGCGTCTTTCTCCCCACGCACCGAGCAGCTCCAGGTTCATCTTGCTCACACTCTTCTTCCGTCCGATCCCGCTTCGGACGCAAAGACCCAAAGGCCCCCACCCGAAGGGGTTGCCGCCGTAACTCAGCCTGATGAAAACGTTTTCTATTTCCTCACGGCTTCGATCCTTCTCTGCGTCATACAAAATAATTGCTCATCGTTTTCATACCCAAAATTTCCTAAAAGCGGAGAATAACATGGCGAGAAGCATTTTGGATGTGTGGAGAAAACAGGCAGCACCGTGGACAGACCGGCATCGACACACTCCACTAATATAAACCGTGCTGAAACAAAGTGAGGTGAAAGGAGTTCCCATTACGGATTCGAAAGAGGCGGAGGGAAGAGAAACAAGAGATAATGGAAGGAGAAAGAAGTAAAGAAAGCAAAGAGGAAGAGAGATGGGGAACTGGCTGGGGAAAGGAGCCAACCGAGGTAGCCGCGGAATCTAAAATTTAAACAGTTTACAATCGTGAATGAATGTCAGGAACTATGTGTACCTCTGTGGAACTATGTGTACCTCTGAGCTTTGGGGATTCCGCTAACAGTTTGCAAGTAAATCTCTATACAATATTAGAAATCTTAGTTTGTGCACAATACTGTTGAGTATGCTTTGATTAAACGTGGTTTACTTGTGGTTTACTGCCCAAACGGGCCAATAATTTAGACTTAGCAGGGAATGCTACATGCAACACACCTACAAACAACATTGAAAACCTAATCTATTGTTTATCTTAATGAAAAACGCTATAAGAAAGCTTCATTGAACAAGGCCTTAATGAGCAGTAGACCTAGTATTTTATGCACCTAGTATTTGGCTTCAAATATAAGAAGCATAAGTAATGCCTGAATAATAAATCAAATCATAGCCACTGTGTAGGTACCTAAAACTTTAAAAAATGGGGGAAAGGTACAACAGATCTAAATGAAAGTTTCCTGATTTTGTAGAATGGAGTTAAATATATGCAGGGAAAGAAGGTGAAGGTTTAATTCTGTGTGTTGGGAGGGGGCTCTGTAAATTTCATAAATACAAAGAAATAATTGTGAAAAAAACAACACTGAACTGGTATTGTGGCATAATCAAACTTAGACTGACCAAAAGGACTGAGGAAGGGAATCAAATACAAGGAAATGGTTATCATAGCATGTTTTGAATAAAACAATATTATACTCCCTTTTATAAAGTTGTATAACTTGTTCACTTTTGGATTATACTGTTCTCCTCAGTGTTAAAAATCTTTTCCAGTCCTGTGTAGCTTAAGAATCAGGACTGGTAACTTTTGTATGCAAAATCTATGTATTGTAAGCAAACAGTTCGTGCTCCCAGCTCAAATTCCATTTTACACCACTTTGGAAGCAGCTTAGTTAGCTCTTGAATTTAATATGCTAAATCTCTGTCTCTCAAAAAAGTTAGCCTTAAAAAAATGAACCGTTGCTTAAGTTAGTCTAAGGGAAATGTTTTATGGGACCTTAGGCTTGTACCATTTTCCCTCATTCCTTAGGAGAGTCATAGAACATAGAATCTTAAGGCTGGAAGGGACCTCAGAGGTCTTCTAGTCCAACCTCCAGCTTAAGGCAGGAGACATTATATCATCCTAGTCAAATGGTTATCCAATCTATTAACAAAAGTCCACCCCCTTATTGTCTCACTATATTCTTGGCGTTTAACTATTGTCGTTAATTTTAATGCTTTTATATTTGTATGCCTTTGTAAGTTGTCCAGTCTCTCTGTATGGGCAGCATATTGTAAAGCCTCCTCCTTTTCCTCTGACTTGTGGAACTGCTTGCCACCTTGCTACGGGGAGGGGGGAACAAAGAATGGACCACTACAACCCCACTTCCCATTACACTATGTCCCAAGGGCCCATCCCTCCAGGGAGTTGTTGCCGGCCGCCAGCCAAGTTGCTTCTTTGTCTTTCCTCATTCCATATATGAATGATTCCATATATTTATCATTCCTTATATAGGTTTGCACTATTTCCCTTCCCCTCATAATTCCCAGGAGAGCAGCAGTGAAGCTGCCTCATCCTCTTCTGCTTACTTTGCCAGGGAACTGCCTGCCCCTTTACTGGGGCAGAGGGGAAACAAAGGGAGGAAAAGCTTCACACCCCCTTCCCATTCCAGTGTATCCCTAAGGAAAGGGCACACCTGTCAACCACCAACCTCCCACCAGCCCCAGTCAACTCAACTTTGCCAGCAGGCATCCAAGTCACTCCTTCATTCTTCTCTCACATAACTGCCATTGCTGTTAAGAGATTTCAAATTTGGGTCTTCGTTCCAAATCAGTTAATGACCACTCACCTGTTGGGCCTTTCTGCCCCTTCTATCTTCCTGTCCTGATTTTGGACACATTCTGTAAATTAGTCCGCTTGAGGTATGCTGATTCAAAAATTGTTGTTCTATGATGCACCATTTCACCCAACTGGTTAAGAAGTATCAAATAGATGCAACAGTATTAGCAGATAACCAGCATCTTGAATTGCATTCATAAAGAAACTGGGATCTAATGCAGCTTGTGCAACAGGGGTATAATAGATGAACCTAGGAGTGCCCAAAATTGTGTGCTGCTACTACTGCTGTTTTAGTTTCTGGGTTGTCTTCAAGGGGTGCTCCATGTAGACCATGTTGTAGTAATCCAAATGGGAAGCAACCAAGGCATCAGTGACCATGAACAAAACCTCCCAATCCAGGAAAGATGCAACTGGAACACAAGAATAATTTTCCTAGTGATGATTGTCAATTATTCATTGAGCAGGAGTTGTGAGTGTAGAGGTATAGAAGGAATGTAGAAGGACCCCCAGATTGCACACCAGCTCCATCCAAGGAAGTCTCATCCTGTCCAGAATCAAAGCTGGCATGTCACCAGACCCTGGGACCAGAAACCCAACATTCCATTTTGCCAGAGTTAAGTCCAAATAGGCTTCTCCCTAACCAGACCCCACAGCCTCCAGACACACAGTCTGCACTTCAATAGGATAACTTGCCCAACCAGGGGTGATGTGTAGCTGAATTATACCTTATACTGACTATACCATACCACCTGCTGGCAAATGATCTCACCCAGGGTTTCATATAGATGTTAAAAGATAAAGAAAAAAACTCTTGAGACACCTCGCATTGCAGGGATCTACGGCTTGAACTCTTGTCTCCAAAAAGCTGGCCATGAAGAAAGGAGAATATTGCAAAATAGTGCCTCCCAATTTCAGCCCCTAAAGCTGGATCAGGATACCAAGTTTACAACAGTCAATGGTATTGAAAACCTCTGAGAGATCCAGGGGGAGGTGGGCAGAATGGTTGTACCATCTCCATCCCGAGCATTCCAGGTTATCTGCAAGTACAGCCAATGCCATCTCAGTACTGGACTCTGGCTTGAATCCAGACTGAAAAGGATCTAGATCAGGGGTCCTCAACCTTGGCAACTTTAAGACTTGTGGACTTCAACTCTCAGAATTCCTCAGCCAGCTTTGCTGGCTGAGGAATTCTGGGATTTGAAGTCCACAAGTCTTAAAGTTGCCAAGGTTGAGGACCCCTGATCTAGATAATCTTCATCCAGAACTCTGCAGCTGAGCCCCAATGTCATCTCCACTTCCCCAACAAAGGAAGGATGGAGATGGGACGAAAATTGTCTGAATTCAATGGCATCTTAAGAAGTGGTTGATTCACCTCGTCTTTCAGAGTAGGCAGAATCATTTCCTCCTGCAAACAGGCAGTAACCATTTCTTGGACCCATCTACAAGCCACCTCCCAGGAAGCCTCAACTCTTAAGTTTGAGTCTAAAAAACAGATGGCCAAACTACAGCCACAAGACCTTTTTCACTTCCATGCAACCAACCAATTCAAACTCCTCCCAAATAACAGGGCTTAAACATGTCTCTGTCACTTCCAAAGAATTTGCTCAGTTGGAATCCCACTCTGAGCAAAGTTGAGCTACTTTGTCTAGTAGATGCTGAAACTATTCCTCAGAGCAGCCTGTAGTAGTTCCCCAGCTGCTCCTTACTCAGAAGGAACCTGGTCTATCTGCGGGTGCAGTAAGGATGGAGAAATAAGTGCACTTTACCCCCCTAGTGCCACAAAGTAAGTCCTAATGAAGGCACTTATCTTTGCTAAATTGACTTCATTCTGTCTTCCTGGAAGACACTTCATCATGGAAGGAAGCTTACAATAAAAAGGTGGAAAGAATCAGAAGTAGGATTGATTGATTTAGGGTCGCTACTTTGTTACAGTTATAGGCATAGAAACAAGATATGTCAATACCAGCAGTCAAGTAGAAAAATGCTATTAATGGAAGCAAGCTTAAGTAAATAAAACATCAATTTAGTCATCAGTGTTACTGCGATTTGTCTCTCTTTTCACCACAGCTGGTGATGTTATAATACTATAACAATTATTAAAAGAATAAACCACACCAGTAACATAAAATGTTAATGAAATCTTTATTATGTAACAGCACTTCAGTGCATTCTATCACCTATTAAAACAGAGCTTCATTATGGCATTAAATGAAGTCTTAATTCTCACATTGTTTTAAAATACATGTTATGGAGAGGGGCAGCAGTGGAAAAGTAATTAATACAATACAAGAAAAATACTTGTCTTTAAATCTTGAATTTCCATATTATTGCACTTTTCCTATATAATTGGTAAGTTTGTTATCTTGCCTTTAACACTATAATACACCAGTTTTTTTAAAAAATAAAAAGTAATACAAAATCTACAGGCATTACAGTGGAACTATACAACTCTCTCATGTTTCATCTGCTCCTGATCAAGTGTAACAGTTGACCATCAATTTAACAGACTTAAATGAACATGTTAAAGAAATGCAGTACTGTTTAAGCCCCTGAGGGAGTTTCATATGCAAATATGCTCTTATTCTCTCCCTGGAGAAAAATAAACCAATAATATTTTTAAAAGGATAACTTCTGACTAAGAGGCAGTGGATATAGACAAGCATTATATACATTTCTAAAAATGAAAGGAGCTCAGCACAAAAACACATTAAATAAAGGAGCAGTGCTGATGTTCCTCTCATTAAGTCTATCGCTCTGGAAATAAAAGAAGAAAATGATGATTCAAGTATCTCTCCTGACTTTCCAAATCCTGATAAGAGGAGGAGAAGGAACAGAAAAAAGAATTAACAAAAAGTGCTGATAAAAACTGTTACATGGTAGAGCTTGTTTTTTTAATTAGAAAAGCTAGAACAGTGCACATTGCACAATCAAGCTATAAGCAATAAAAAATTGAGGTGATACAAAAAAAATGTCAGTCCACTTAAATAGCAATGTGACTGGTAGAGCAATGCACCAGCAAGCTAAGGCTAGGACTCATCACTACAACAGTGCAGTCTTACCCTGAATTCAAGCCTTGTTTTGTAAGCTAAAATGTAGCTCATGTAACTCCTCTGTAGTGTTTGTCCAGAACTTATATGGCCAGTTCCCAAATCAAAATGGACTATCCAAGCAATGAAACAACTTCAGATAGTTTCACCTAAGAAGCATCAATTACTAGCACCAATGTAAATAATTTGATTCTGCCAGCTGTAATTTCTGCAGTTGTATCTGTTTTGTAAACTAGCTGGATTTCCTTTGATCTGTATACATAGTAATCTAATCTTCTGGAGCACCTGCTTTAGCCATTCAGTTGGTATTAATATGTAAACCTTGCGTTGTACAGTTCAATAAATAAAGTATCATTCTTGAGTATGGAATAATTGGGATAAAATTAACCATGTTTTAATGGAAACGGAGTAGTTATAGGCAATCATAACTGGAAGATTTTAGAGAGATCTGATACTATACTTTTGTCAAATCTCTTTGACTTTTTTATATTCATTGACAGTTGTATCATCCATTGCAATATTATGGATAATACCACATTTTGCTCTATACCTTCACCTTTGAAAATATTTAGTGTTTACAATATATGCTGCATTTCTCATGCTACAGTAGTAGTAATAACACTAGGAAAACTCACAAACTTTCTAATATGAAATGGAATGTATCTTTTAAATCCAAACCTAAATGTATTTTACTAATAGCACATCTTTAGGAACAAAAACATTCATCTGGTTTTTGTACATACAACATGTTTGTGGGGGCTGATAACAGCACAAATAAAAATATATTCCCAGCAGAAAAGTGCATGCGTGTTTTATATTGAGAAGTGATACAGCCAATTTTATATCAATGGGGAAAACAGCCTCAAAAGAGCATGATTTGATGACTGTTAGTTTTTAAAGGCACAAGATAAATGGTGAAAAAGTAGCTGATTGGTAAAAGCTATGCACAATGTGTTCAAAAACAGCTTCATTTTATATTACATAAACCATTTCTATACTTCCAAAAATACTGACCGAGATGCTCCTAATTCTAAACAATATCACTAGCCACCATGGCACAAACAAAGATATAAAATAAGGAATACTATCAAGTGACTGGAATGGTACTCCAAAAATACATCCGTGACAATAATAGAGCTTCTGATTTGAGAAAAGGTGCTTTTCTGTAAAGTTCACAGCTATGGCTGCCTATTTTGGTAAATTTGCCAAATGCTACAATTATTGGACAGAAGTGCCAAAACAACTTTAGACTGCAACAGAACCATAAATGCAACTAAGTAAGAAGCAGTTATTTTAAAAGAATTATATCTGATTTTATTGCACACACACAAAGGTTTATCTCACTACTGAGTAACACTGAGGGGCTACTTTTGTTTTTAGTGATTTACATAACTAGGGAAAAGGCCCCATTTCAGCTTTGTACAAATGGTGCCTCCTAGAAAAAATGATTAGGTTTGCACAGCACACAGTTTATCCTATGTCAATGGGACCAGTATGTCTCATGGTATACTGATGAAGGAAAATGGTTTTTCCCATTCTCTAAATAACTGAAGGAACACTGCTACTGGTAATTGGTCCCATTCTATATCTGTGCCAGAAACACTGCATTTCAGGCTAAACATTCTTAAAATATTGTGCTATGAAACTAAATTGTGTATAAAAAAATGAAAAGGCATCTTTGTGTTAGAGTATGTAAATTACATGGGAAATATTAAATAATAAAGCCCAATAAGAAAATGATGGTCAGACACATCCACAGAAAAGTGACAAGTTTCTCTTAAATAGTCTTCAAAGGAATGACTTAAAAATACAAAGCTGACAAAATGTTTTAAAATAGCCAGTCAACATTAAGAGTTTAAAACAGTCATTGCCTTTCTTTAGATTCAAAGGGAGAAAAGCAAAGCAAAATAATCTGCTATGATTAAAAACATCTGGTTGTCCATTGGTTACGGGCAATAGTTGTTACTTGTCTTTTTATTTCAATATATCAACAACCTTTGAGTGAAGTATTGTCTTAAAGTTTGTAAAGTAATGGTAATAATAAAATAAGGCCATTGTAACCTAATTGTCAATTTCCCCAAAAGCAATTTGGTTCATAAATGACAGTGAGCTCATACTTCGAGATATTCTTGCAGTGAGACTTTCCCATTATGAGCTTTGATCCCATTGTGCAAACAATACCACATATTATCAGAAGTCCAGATTAATTCACAACTCTCTGCACTGCAAAAATTAGAAGATTACCTTCCCTTTGGAAGGGACACCATCTTATTTTTTCCAATCATCCGCATTCACACGTATGACATTCAGAAAGGCTGATGTACATGCATCTAGCTAGTAGGGACTGTAGCTTAAGATGCAGTTGTGTTGACTGCCAGGCTTCTGAACTTAACAGTGCTTTCTGTCTCTACTGGAACCTGAACAGATAAGTAAAACCCCTTGCAGACTGGGGTCTAAGTTCCTAGTCTTCTAATTTATTTTTAAGAAAAAAGGAAGCACTGGAAAGCTGCATTAGTAGTGTGTATTGAAAACAGAAGTCTCTGGCTACTATATAAAGGTGGAATTTCAATCATCTCACCTGAACCCTCAATTTTTGACTGGTTTGTTCCAGGGAGCCACTGAGTTGCCAGTGGCAAAGTGGGGACCTGGGTTCTCATATAACTGAACAAATTCACAATGTCTTCAAGTGGAATCATCCAGTCCTTTGTTCAACTGCTCAGAGTACAATTTGCAAAGTCTGTCCATTATTCTTTGCAACATAGGTTGGACTATGCCCAAGAGAGGGCGCTGAGAGGAGTCCCCATCCCAACAGGCTTCCATCAACTGCCAACATTCCTCATCAAAAATGGGAAGACGTTCAGGGCGAACACCTAAGAAGAGAGGAGAATGTGGTAAGGTAATGAAGGTGCAAAGTTAATCCTTTGACCTATAAATTGCAGCGGTTTTGTTCTGTTATTTCTGGAAATAAATTTTATCCAAAGTTTTATAAAGAATAAAAGGTTTTGAGATAACACATTATTTAGGATCCGTGGGAATCTGGATGGGAAATAAAACACTGAGGTTCAACCCTAACAAAACTGAGTGACTATGGATTTGGGAGCTATTATGTTCTAGAGAGCTTCCACTATTAATCCTGGTCTGGGTTGCACTTCCCCAGACAACTAGTGCAGAATGTCAAAGTCCTGTACTCTTGTAGCTCCTGCTTAAAGAGCAATGGCAGCCATGGTTAGTAGGGCCTTTGCACAAATTCATCTTATGTACCAAGTGTGCCTATTTTTGTATTGGGAGGTCTTATTCTCAGTCACTAATGTTTCAGTCACCTCTCATTTGGCCTGTGACATATATGGGGCTGCCCTTGAAGATCTCTAAGAAGCTTCAGTTACCAAAAATACAGTAATACAAGTTGTTAAAGATACAGCTTAGCAGGCCTGCATAACCACAATGCAGGCCTTTGACTGCATTGTGGTTATCTAGAAAGCCCTACATAGCACAGGGCCTAGATCAGTGATTCTCAACCTTTCTAATGCCGTGACCCCATAATACAGTTCCCCATGTTGTGGTGACCCCCAAGTGGGTGTGGCCACCAATAAGAGGGAGTAGGGCAGCTAGGGAAAAGGGAAAAAAATGGCGGACAGCATGGTTTGGTGACCCCCATGAAATGGTCATTCGACCCCAAATGGGGTCCCGACCCACAGGTTGAGAACCACTGGCCTAGATATTTGACTGTCCTGTGAATAACATTTCCCTGCTTCCAAGATTCAGATGGCCCTGATCCTATCAAGCTTTAGTCCCAGTCCCCTCCCCCCAGGCATTGAGGCAGTATATTTTACATGCCCATTTTAGTGTATGCTATATGAATTATTTTTATTTATTAGATTTGTGTGCCACCCATGTCATCTATTTACCCCAGTACTGTCAGTTTTTATTGATTCTTACTTGTGTTTTGATGTTTTTAATCCTCTATTAGCAGGCCAGATTTGACAAGTGATTAACCATAAAAATTGGGAGAAAGAGAGAAACATAAAGAAATATTATGAATATTCTCAAATATGTATGAATAAAGACTTACGCAAGTAGTCTATTTAAAATTACAGTAACAATTTGCATAGGCAGAATGCAAAAGGAAACAGAATTTTCCTAGTGCATAGACATTTATAGATACTGTAGATTTATACATACAGCTGCTGATGTTCTGATTAAATAGCTTATTTCTGTGTTATAGTGTACATATTAGACCATTTACGTGAGTAAACGTTAGCGTGATTCACTTTTAATATATTCTATCTCATATTTAGTACATTTATATTTAGCGCTATCTATATCTCTGTCTTCAGAAACATGACCCAGTTCCCATCTTAAGTATACAACAGAAGCAAATCCCTTTGACCATAGCAGAGATCCACAGGATAGTATTTAGGAATGGCAATCTAAACTCGCAAGCGACCAGATCCACATGTGTAGGGTTCAAGATACCAATTTTATTATATTCTGCTTATAACACAGAAATCTCTCCAGACTGTTTGCTTCCTTTGGGAAAAAATAAATAAGGTTCCATGGAGTTGTTGTTTTTTTTTGGGGGGGGGGGGGGTTAGTCCTGAATCTTGACTCAAGGTTATAATTCCCTGCTTGATTCCTCCTCCCTGCCTAGCTGGCATTTCCCAACACTTCAGAGTGTTTCAGATTCAAAGTTCCTGAGGAATTGGACTCCAGTAGGATATAATGAGGTTAGAATTACATTTCCCTCATTTTCTAAAGAAAAATTTATGTGGCTTATGTGAATCATTCCCAGATTTAGGATCCTGATGGAAGGTTGAAAGACCAACAGGCAGCATTACCAAGAAATGCAAGAACATTTTATTACTCCAACATTGCTTTAAACTTTTTATAAATTGTAGTTGGTATACATTTCTAGAAGAATGATAAAACAGTCTACATGGTTTGTTCCTGTAAGCACATCAAGATAATGAAGTATACATTATTATATGATGTATTGATAGTTGTCACCGTATTAAAATGAGTGCTATGGGCCCTTCTATTCCATTCTTCATGCTTGTTAAAATAAGTTTCCATGAAGATAACTTTAGCATAAGTTGATGTAAGAAAAGAAATCCAATACTTAAAATACTTACCCACTAATCTTTTTTTGGTTTGTACTTCATTCACATTCTGAAATACTATGAAGACAGAATCTGACCAGCAGACCTCTGCTTTAGGAAATTCTATGTATTCACCATTTCACAATTTGATATAATCTATTTGTGTTGCAGCTATGCCTACCTCTTCGTACATTGTTCCAAAGATGATCTTTGCTTGCACATCTCTCAAAAGCCTCTGGTAATTTCACATGTCCTGAACAGATGTACCAGAATAGGATGCCAAATGCGTATACATCCACAGAGTTATCATATTTCCCTGTGAAATATGAACAAGAAATATTGGTTAAAATCTATTACGTGTATTCATCCTCCATTAGATAATCTAGTAGGGCAAGAGCAGCACAATAATGGAGGCTGGCACAAAATGTTATACCACAAATGTGACAACTTGAGCCACATATACAGTATTTTTTTATCACTCTCTTGGATCAAGTAATAATCAGCCAATCAGAAATGCTCTTTTTTAGACTAGGGAGCACTGACGTCACTGATCATGTGATTTCATAGATTTGTATACCAAGAATCTACATACCATATTCAAGGAGATAAAGCGTATAATATTCTGGGTATAAAATAAGTACATTTCCCTCAAAAAGGTTCAGTTGAACCAGAAACTAGGAAACGCTATAAGTGAAGTGTAAATTGGTCTATTTACAGCGCTGGAAGCAAAGACAAGCCTAAAGAGAGATGGAGCTACAGACTATATTTATAGACTTAAGCAAATTAGAATTGCATGGGATTGGATTTGGCAGCCAGGTGTTTCAATGAATATAACTGATCATGCACCCAGTAAAGTCAGGAAGAATATTAGGGTATAACTATGAGGTAATGGGACAAGACTACAAAGATGGAGGTGGGTGCTAGTCTGAAAGAACAAAGAGAAGTAACATATTTTTTTTCTAAGGAGTTACTTTGCTTTCCTAGCATTCTGCATTCCTTACCTTCTAAATGTACTAAGCAGTGTAATTTTCCTAAGAAAGTGTTTTTATAATGAGATAGTTGCCCATTTTGGCACCAGATAACCAAGTCAGTATTTTCCCTCGGAGGACTGCATTTGTGTTAAGGGCTTTTAATTTGCCCTCCCCCCATCTCCTATACCCACAGTGTTCACAAGCAGCTTCTCGGAACACAGTGATGAAAATTAGATTAACAATACCATTCATGGATTATATTTTCACATTCTGATAAAATGCTAACATTAAACTAAATCATTTTGTATTTGTACCAAGGATTACCTAAGTTCTTTCAATTATTTCATTTGTTTGGTAGTTTTAGAGAGCAAAAGAGAGAATCTCTCTAGTGGCCCCAAATTATGAAATTTTGTTGTCCTTGAAATTAACTCCTTTTTTAAAGTTTTGCAAGATTGAGATCTATGTAACAGAGTTCAACGTGTTTACTTCTCCTTATCATGGACACACGAACTTTCCTGAAAGAAACAGTACTTTTTCTGGTTTTCTTGGATATAGACTATTTTACCAAGATTTTACTTCAGAATTCTTCATTGCTAACAATAAGATTTTCAAGATAAGTTCACCTGTGAAGAGTTCAGGAGCCATGTGTATGGGTGTCCCAACAATACTTCCAGACATCATTGCTTCAGGTTTACAAAATCCCAGGTCAGTGATTTTAGCTCTATTGTTTTTATCCAGCTGTAAAGAATATAAAATGTAGTATACAATGATTGCACAACAAGCAATACAATGATTATCAAAAACATTCTGCCATCAAATCTCTTTAGGAAGCAGTAACTTCTACAAACAATTCCTATTTTCAAAAGTGTCTTTGCTGAACAAAGTTAATGAAGTCTCATACTTTGACCAGTGGCATCAGATACATGGTCTTAGAAGCAATTAACTAGGATATTTTAAAAAGTAGCCACCCTTGTTGTTCATATTATAACTCTAGATCATATCAGATTTGATACTAGAGGTTCTGCTTTCAGCTATTACATAGAGTCTCATACTTCATTAAATTCTTCAAAAAATTTCCAACATAAGGTGATATACAGTTGTCGTCTTAACCACTGACTAGACGGAATTTTCTTATAAAGAAAACAAATCTTTCAAATCCATCCCATTTTACTACTAGTACAATAAAAAAGATACAGTGCTTTGGATACTGGAGATCCATGAATACCAACACTTAAATCTATACTCAGCCATGGAAATTTACTGGGTAATGTTAGTCTAGTCCAGGGGTAGGCAACCCAAAACACTCAAAGAGCCACTTGGACCCGTTTCCCACCAAAAACACCGGGAGCTGCAAAATCCTTTTGATATCTAAAATGAAGATAACACTGCATATGTCCTTTTTTACCTTTATTATAGGTGTGTGTGTGTTTGTGTGTGTGTATATATGTGTGTGTGTGTGTATTTATGTATGTATACACACACACACACAGAGAGAGACAGACAGACAGATAGATATAGATATAGATATAGATATACACACATACATACACATACAGGTTAAAAAAGGATATATGCAGTGTTATCTTCATTTTAGATGTCAGAAGGGTCTCTCTCTCTCTGTCTGTCTGTCTCTCTCTCTCCCTCCCTCTCTATCTGCCCTTGGTCTGCCTGCCACTCCTCTTCCCCCATTCTCTTTCTTTCTCTCTCTCTCTCTCTCTCTTTCCTCTCTCTCTCTCTCTCTCTCTCTCTCTCTCTCCTATCTGCTGCTCACCTGGCAAGCTTCAAGCTGTTGTCCAACAAGCTCAGGGTAAGCAACCGCGTCTCTTTTATGACTCATGGACTTCAATTCCCAGAATTCCTGAGTCAGCCTAGCTGGGCTAGCTAGCTCTCTCCTGCCCTTCCTGCTTCCTGCTTCCTGCAGAGACGCAGCAAAGGAGGAGCTCCGTCCAGAAAGCTTTTCAGCTCCTCGGAGAACACTGTGAGTGCAATCTTTTACACACACACACACACAGAGAGAGAGAGAGAGAGAGAGAGAGAGAGAGAGAGAGAGAGAGAGAGAGAAGGAAGCAGGGAAGCGCAATTGCCTCTCTCTGTCTCTGTCTCTCTCTGCAAAGGCAGAGGAGGCTGGGAGCCACCGGGGAAGGCTCAAAGAGCCGCATGCGGCTCTGGAGCCGCAGGTTGCCGACCTGTGGTCTAGTCTCTATCTCTACTCAATCTACTAGATACTGTTATTGTTGGGAAATGAAAGAAGGAGCCCTATGCATCTTCCCTGGGAGAAAAGGGAGAATATAAATAACAAACCAATAAATAAAAGCATCAGGTAAATTTGATATAATTATTTTTATTTTGCGTGAAAGGGATTATGAGCTGTTAATCTTCCTGAGCAAACTAGATATAGTGATAAGTTTATCCATTACTTGGTTATATCAATGTTGGTTAGTGCATCATGCTCTACATAGATTACTCTTAAAGAATTATGTTACAAATTGTATTATAAATTGTAATTGCACTGTTAGCTAGTGCAAAATATAGATATCACAAATCTGAAAAGGTTACCAATTGCTTATTGGTCACAAAATGTTTGTATTAGTCTTTAAATAATTTAGGATCTCTCTTTGTTTCTGTCTCTCTGTCTGTCTGTATGTCTGTATGTGTGTGTGTATTAGCCTTTAATTTACACACACACAAATATATAGGTGTGTGTGTGCGTGTTTGTAGTAGCCTTTAAATAATTTACATACACACACCCCTATATATATAAATCTGTGTGTATGTGTATGTGTATGCATGTGTATGTATATTACATAATTTACACACACACACACACCTATGTGTGTGTGTGTGTGTGTGTGTGTGTATCAAATATATATATATATCTATATCAAATAGCTAAAAAGCATAAGCACCAGGAAATTTACTCTCCATCCGAGAGCCAGGTCCACCATAAACCCACGCATACTGATAGAATTCTACATCATGACAGTAACCACCCTGTGGCCCACAAAGCCAGCTGTATTAGAACACTCTTTAAGAGAATAGACTCCCACTGCAACACAGCTAGAGCTAAAATAGAGGAAAGGAAAAACCTTTTCCACGTATGCAGACGCAATGGCTATCCAATGAAATTTATCAAGCACCATAGTATTCCATCCAGACCCCCGAATAATTCATGGACAGAAGAATCACCATCACAAGCAGTCCGTGTTATCCTGCCCTACATCAGTAATGTTTCGGAGGCCACAGCTAGGTTGTTGGCGCCCTACAATGTGAGGGTGGCACACAAACCTAACCAGACATTATGGTCCAAGGTTATGAGACCTAAGGATCCACTCCCCATGGCAGAAAAATCAGGGATTGTATATAAGATCGGTTGCAAGGATTGCCCTAGCAATTATGTGGGAGAAACTTCAAAAAGAGTTAAAACTAGGATCCATGAACACAGGCTGGCCGTAAAAAGAGGGGAACAGTACTCCCAAATCTGGACACACATGGCAGAATCCGGACATAAGTTTGATTTTGACAACGTACGGTGATTGCCAGTGTTAGTACAAAAGGGGGCCGGCTACTTAAGGAAGCCTGGCTCTCGGATGGAGAGTCCATTAATCAGCATGTAGACCTGTGCCCGGCGCATATAACAATGAGGGCATGGGATACGCGTGGTCGATAATCCCGATGGAAGCAATCCAATTTTGTACCGTGTCCCCTGGAGAGGGAAACTAGGGGGGAGACAAGCCCCTCGTTAACAACGATCCAGGAATGTCCAGGAAAGGAACAACCGACAGCTGGAAAACCTCCCAACTACGAGAGCATGCATGCACTCTCAATGAGCAAGGAAATCTATTGACATCAAAGATCCAGCTCCCAATGAGCCAGATGCTTCCCTGGGCCATGTGAGGTGCTCAGAAGGGACAACACCGTACATACGCATCCAGAGGCAAGACAATCAACACCCGAGGGACCCCTCCACCGCCTCCACCCCCACCGCTACCTCCACCGCCATCCCCGCCACTGTGTCTGCCTCAGAATCACGGGTATACCCCCGGAGAATAGGGAGAAAAAAAGTCTCCCCGCACCTTCCGAAACATCCAGGAGGAACAACACCCCCCGGAAACATGCAAGGGGGAGGTAACTGAGGACCAGAGGATCCCCTCATCTCAGGGGTGTGCACCGCTCCCGAGGTGTAGGGAAACGGACGGACGGCAAGCCGAGGACTCCGTTGGATTCCCCGTGTGGGGAAGATGGGAGGAGCCGGCTTGAGGGGATGACGGAGCAGATATGCCTGAGAGTACATCCCATGCTGACAGCCCGGTTGAGGCAGTGAGGATTACGGGTTGATTTCCATGACATCTCAGGAAGCGTTGCCAGTATGAGTGGGGAGAGGGGGAAAGTAAGTGTTGGAAGAGATAGCACCTGTGGGATTGGCAAATGTGCTGACGAGGGGGAGGGACTGGAGAACAGAGGCCAAGGCGAGACATTTAGAGTGAAGCTCTGCGGTAGGAAGGAGGACAATGGGAATGCGAATGACGGACATGGAGAGGGGGAAGGTGGGAGAAAGCTCACTGAGATGGAGTGCCCCAGGGAGGGGTGTGAGAAGAGAAAACAGTTTAGGGATGTGGAGCTCACAATCGATCAAAAAAGGAAGGTGAAGAATCCCCCTGGTTTACAGCCGTACAAGGAGGGGGAAATGGACAGTAACACACATACAGGCAAGAGAAGTAAGGAACATACAGTTAGTAATATGGAAGCTACGACCAAAATGCAGATTGGTCGGCTGGGACCCGTGACGAGATCTAGGAGCCGGGCGCAAATGCGTCTCACCTATAAATGAACTTCCCCATTGACTAGAATGTACCCTGATGTTGGCAGCTGCCAACGAAAGCTTGGTGTTTTATTGAATTAAAACTTCTATAGTTTTGTAAATTTCCTGGTGCTTATGCTTTTTAGCTATTTGATATGAATACACCCAGGAATCACTCTTTTGTTTTTAATATTGTTACTAATATATATATATATATATCTCCAATTATGACCTCATCTAAGAATTAAGATCTGTAGAAAAAGTCCAATATCACGGTGCTCTCTTATCTAGAAAGAATAAAGGGTATCTTCTTGTTATGGAATGCATTTCCTCAGAAACTATTTAGCTCTGACTCTCTCAGCTTTTATCAAATCTGTGAAGACTCATCTCTTCCACCAGATTTTAACCATTAATCATTTTCAGTATTATAAACTAATAAATATTGTACTAATTGTTTTAATCACTTGAAAACCAGAGATTTTCTGTTTAGCATGAGTGTCAACAGGAAATTATGTCTTTCTTGTTCTTTATCTTTCTATATATAGAAAACTTAGGTTTTTTTCTTCAACCAAACAAGATGACTTTCCTCCATTTTACAATCACAATCATTTCTACTTATTTATTTGTAAAAGCAGAGGCCTCTTTTTAGAGAACAATTTAAATAAAACCCTTATTTTACCTATTGATATTTAATTTCACTTGAGCATAGGGTATAAAATTACAGGCACAGAGTTATTCCTTACCAGTACATTTTTAAGTTTGATGTCTCTATGAACAAGCCCCTGGCTATGAAGAAAACGAATCCCTTCAACCACATCCAGTGCAATCTGTAATCTTGTCTCCAGTGTCAAACCAGCCTAAGTGAAAAGAAAACTTTCTTTTAGCAATCTCTTAATGTGATTAGTAGCTCCAATTATTAAGAAGTGATTCTTGTATATGACAAAAGGTTTTCTCAGGAAAAAGTTTCCTGAGAAACTTTTCCTCTCAGAAGATTAGTTGAAAAGGTCATTGCATGGTTCTGCTTGTTCTATTCTATTTCATTCTGCTAGGCTGAATATGAGAATGCTAACTGGAATACACACACACATTCTCAGGGAAGTCTATATTTGCAATAAAAGGAGGAAGGAAAAGGTTTCAAGGGCAGCCCAATGAGAATTTAACATTCTCAGCACCATCTGAAGCAACTGAATATTGAAGGTGGCAACTGAATAAGTTAAAGTGAATTGTTCTTTTGGAATCCCTGAGACAATAGTGTGCGGGAAATTATGGTCTCCTTCTTGCACTTAGCAGAAAGTTCCAGAGATAAGTAAGAAAGAAAAACATTTTTTTCTCTCTGTCCCATTTCTCAATATAATAGTGATATCTGTTTATTTAGCAACATGGGGTGGGGAAATATAGGAACTAGAAAATAAAAATGTTGCTTTTTCACTCTCACATGAAACCTAAATAGCCCTACTAAATGCCCATTTCCTTATTGGCTGGACATAAGCAGGAAAGATGGAGATGCTAACCTAATGTGATCTAATCTAATCTAAACTAAATTAAACCATACTATCAGAACCACACTTTTGAGTGGAAAGTGGAAAGGGTTAAACTGAGATTATTATTATTTTTTATTTTATTGAATAAAAAAAGGAATTAAAAACATTGAACATGGTAAATCAACATTTGACAGACATCTCAGTTCATATTTACATTAATTACAATTAAATCTCTTTATAGTAACATCATTCTAATCTCAATCTTGGCTTTTCTCATTTCAATGACCTCGATTTTTTCCCCACCATCTATAAAATTTATTCCATATTTGATAAAAATCTGATTCATCCTGATTTTTTAATCTTTTAGTTATCCTGTCTAATTCTGCGCAATACATGTTTCCCCACTCGGTACATCCGTAGCTTTCCATTTTTGCGCAAATAATATCCTTGCCGCTGTAACCACGTGAATGAATAAATATGTGTCATCTTTACTTACATTTTTTTTAAGTATTCCTAACAGCAAAGTCTCAGGTTTGTACTAAATGTTTTACATAGTCATTTCTATTGCCCATTCCCAGACCATACCCCAATACACCTGTTCTTTTCTACATGTCCACCAAACATGAAAAAAAGTGCCCCTTTCTTTTTTACATTTCCAACACATAGATGAATACCCTTTATACATTTTGGCTAATCTGGCTGGAGGGAGATGCCATCTGTAAACCATCTTTTACAAATTCTCTTTATATGTTGACGCCAATGTGATTTTATTGTTTTGCATCCATACCTGCTGCCATTGATCC
Source organism: Crotalus tigris (assembly GCF_016545835.1). NCBI lineage: Eukaryota > Metazoa > Chordata > Lepidosauria > Squamata > Viperidae > Crotalus > Crotalus tigris. The sequence continues at coordinate 110,899 of NW_024096508.1, forward strand.
AAATTAATATTATGTCCTAGATCTATCGCCCATGTCACCATTGTTTCTTCGACCTGTTCTTCGAATAGTCTATACTCCAATAAGTGTTTATAAATATTCTTTATTTGTTTTTTCTCCGGGCTTAGCAATATTTTGTCTAGCCCCATATCTTGTCTATTAATACCCCATTCTTGCTTATCTTTCGTGTATCTTGCTTGAATCTGGAGGTAAGACCACCACTCTATGTCTATTCCTTGTTGTCTTAACTCTTGTTTTGATTTTAAATAACCCTCTTCTGTCAGAATGTCTTTATATGTAATAACCTTGTCTTTCCTAAACAGATTGGGGTATGTAACTGCCTCCAGTGGCGATAACCAGGCCGGAATCTTTGTATAATATCGACGTTTAACTGTGTTCCAGCTTTTTATTAATCCTTGCTGAACCTTGTGTCTTAATATTGGTGATTTCTGTTTTGCCCCATTCACATGTGAGCATGCCATCCCTGCTGAAGATCATAACCCTCTAACTATAAGCATCTTTGATTTTCTAAGGTTATCCAATCACTAATCCACGTCAGGGCTGCGGCTAGGTAATATAATTCCCAATCAGGGAAACCTAAACCACCCCTTTCTTTGGCATCTTGTAGAGCCTTTAATTTTATTCTAGCCTTCTTACCAGATCACACAAATTCTAAGATTATTTTATTTAACTCCTTGAAAAATTTCTTATCTAATTGAATTGGGATATTCTGAAACAAAAATATCATTTTGGGAAGGATATTCATTTTTACTGCTGCAATTCTCCCAAGTAATGAAAGGTGTAAGTTTTTCCAGCGTTCTAGGTCTACTTTAATATTCTGTACTAATTTACCATAATTGTCTTCTTTAATTGATGAGCAGCGTGCTGAAATAACTATCCCTAGGTATTTAAATTTAGAAACTACTTGTATGCCTAATTTTGCCTTTTTGTATGTTAGTCATATTTTTTGTAACGATCTTTGTTTTATTTTTGGTTAAACTAAGTAGAGCTATCACACAGGGCCACTAGTCACATAGGCATTTCATTTTCTTTAAAACCTTTTTTCCTATTTTGAAAGAGTTTCTCCTTACCTTTAATCCAGTATAGAGGTCTCTGTGTAACTGTTCCATTATCAGTAAAACAGCAATGCTGGAACCTCCTCCATAGCTATAATCTATCACGGATCCATGAAGGTCTACCAACCGCTCATGCTTTGGCAGTGACCTAGAGGGTATGTCAAAAGTAAGATCCAAGTAGTCATTCTACTTACTTGATTTCTTAGGAACAGACAATTACTATCAAAAGAAGCAAAGCAGTTTTTCTAACCTAGAACATTTCCAGATTATTTTTCTTTAACCTATACTTTCAGAAATATGCACTTAGTTTAAAGTATTGTTTTTAATCAGCGTTAGGATGAAAAAATTACAGATAAATATTCTAACTATGAAAATATGCAAATTACAGCAAATCTGCTAAAAGATTTGACACTTCTTTTTGCCAAGTTATATTGATTTTGATATATCTTTGAGATGCGGCCATAAGGGGGCTTGCCATTAAAGTCACGTTACAACAGACGTTAAACGAAATGGGCTTCCTAATGACCCTCACACCCTGCTCTTCTTGATGCGGCCATTAAATGAAAGACTAGGTCATTAAATGGAGCATAGGGTGAAGGAGGGAGGTCTTTGTAGACCTAGTGCAGGCCCAGGTCCGCCTCCCGAAGTCTCCCCCATCCTCCTGAGACACTTTGTCTCCACTTCCCACCAGTTGGGTCCCCACAGGCTTTTTCTCACTTCCCCAGGACCCCATAGGCTTTAGGTCCAATTCCTACCCTGCCAGGACAAACACTCTCCTCCTCACTTACTTTTTCAAGAGCTCTGAGGCATTTCAGAGACTGGAAAGGATTGCTTCATTGCACAGCCATGTGACATGATTCTGGAAGCAGCAACAATATTTACAACTACCAAAATGTAATTCGGCTACTGGAAATATGGTGATCACCTCCTGAATCATGCATCAGAGGGACAAAATAACCTTTGCTAATGTAGTCTGCTTTTTGGAAATCTCTGGGGCATTCTGGTATCACTGCCACTTCCAGAATCATGCTATGCATTCAATGCATAAACTGCTCTGTTTTGCTGCCTTGATGCAGTCTGTACAATTGGGATGGGGAGGAGAGGCAGGGGATTGCTGCAGCATCCCTGCAATCAATCATAAAAACAAATGAGTGCAGGGCACTGCAATGGCCATAACTTCGAAACTAGGTTGTATGTAGGGGGTCTGTTATAACGTCGAGCAGCCATTAAGTCACCTTTCGCACCTTGAAGACTACCTATAGTTTGGCAGGCGTTTCTTGCTATTTCCTGCTCGTTAACCACAAAATGTAATTATACCCACCTCATATAGTGAAATTCCAGTGCAAGATCATTCCAATGCTTCTCATCTGGTGGAACAACAGATTTGAGTGCACATGGGAAGTGTCCCCCCCAGGCATTACATAGGTACACCACTCCATATTGCCCTCGGCCCAATTCACGGCCTAGCTTTGGTTTACCTGAAATAAATATCAACTTTATCAAAGTAAAGTATTTTCTATGGTCCTCTCTGATAGTATGTATTTTTCTATTTTTATTAACTTTAATAAAAGCTAATGAATATGCTATTAATTAATTGTATAAGTTCAATTATACAATGAACTTCTTCACAGTATAATTTATATAATTTATAATACCATACTGAATCAGATTTAATCAAATGTTACATTGATACAATGTAAAGGATATCTGCTTCCTGACAGCTGCATTATTATTATTTGGTATGAATTATAAATGTATTCTGTTATCTCCTGTTTCATCAAATCAGGCTGTATTTTTAGATTTATTACATTTTCAATAGCTGCTCTGAAACGTAATAAAACTATACCAAGCTATATGTACAATATTTCAGCTCTTTTTCTATTTTGCTTTCACAATTGTTTCCAGGTCTTAGGACAATAAAGTACTAGACAGTATTAGGTCTAGAGTTATCCTTTTACAAACTAAAGGGAGTTTTTGGTTGCACAATGCCTCCTACTAAAAGAAGAGGGATTAAGTGATGTTTTTGATTTCTGCTAGTACCCTTCCAGAACTTATTTTCAGCTGAAATAGTGGATTCCAGGAAAAAAGGGGTAATTTCCCCAATCCCATAGAAAGAATCCTAAGAGTGAAGTTTCATTAATAAACACTCTAGATTGAAGAATAAGCATTTTATGTGTTGCTAGATCTACTTATGTCTCTTAATGCAATTTAAATGAAGTTTTTATTTAAAAGTAAATTACTAATTTTAATTTCAAATCAATCAATTTTAACATAAGATAATTAAAAATGCAAAACATTTAAAACCTTATTTTCTGATCACTTGATTTGGGGGAATTATTGTAATAAGAATAAGCTGTAGCTATATAACTTCTTCTATCTGCAACTCCCACCTGATCACACAGTCGCTTTATTTTTCTTCAATCTATTAAACATTAAAGAATTGTGTTCTGTTAATGTTGTTTCATACTATGTCTATCGATTTATACTGACGTTTCAACTCTTTGTCTTTAACTCCAACTCTATAGCTCATCTGAATGCTATATACAGACAGTCCTCAACTTACGAATGGTCGCTTAGCAACCATTCAAAGTACCGATGGGCTTACCTGGGGAGTACTTACAACCCGGATTCGAAACCCTTTCAGGGCCCCATGCGGTCACATGATCACATTTCAGGCATTCATCAACCAAGCTGCATATATGGCTATTAGCACTGTCTTACAGTCATGCAACTGCATTTTACAATTGCATTTACTTCTAGTTTTTGGCAAACCCATGACCATTGTGATGGTTCACTTAATGACTGCCCCAAAAAAGATGTCATATGACTGACCCATTTTACAATCATCACGAGTTACAAACATGATGGGCAGGCTTTATTACAGTTGTAAGTTGCCAGCTACCACTGGCAAACATAGATTACAGCAACTATGCAAGCCATGGGCTCAGGTCACAATTTGGGAGGTGATTTATTTAAAATATATGATTACTAACTGTATGAATGTCTTACTGTCTAGAGTTAGAATTAAAACATTAGCCTTCTAAGTTATGGTCACCTCTAACTTTTCCAATCATTCCAGTTATTATGTGTACATAATATAAATAAAGGACCATCTACTTGTAATATTGAAAATATTGTAGGAGAAAATGAAGCCAAACCATTAATAAATTAAAAAAGAAAAAGAAATGTGGCTCACCATATAACAAAACATCTTGCAAGGACCTGCTTTCCAGTGACAGACGGGCAAGGCGAGGGGCATGGTCTTTCCGCACCTTCAACCAAAGATCTTCTGTTTTTTCAAGCCTACCTGAATGGCCAGCCTCTAGCTAATACAAAATTGATCTAATATAAGTACATCTGTGCCATCCTTTGGATAATATTTAGATAGATTACTCACACAATATTCTACTTTCTTCCATTGAAATTAATATTTAAAAAATTAAATAGGACCAGTCATAAATCCTTTCATTCATGCCACTATAACTTCAGTCACTGAAAGAATGTTTGTAACTCGAGGACTCTCTATAATTATCCCTTGAGCAGGAGATAATAAGCAGCATCTTCTGCTGTTTCCGGTTTGATTTCCAGTTTCTGCCCATGTCTAACAGTTGTAGCTGGTTTATCTACTCTTTTAATGTAACTCTAGATGCAATCCATAATATCAAATGCAAAATGTTTATTCCCCAGTAATTTTTAAGAGTTGGCAAATGAGCGCTACAGTATCACCACCACCATTTCACCCATTTTAATGACTAGAATAGCTGTAACACAGTACAATCCTCCAGTTCAATGGAATTAGCACAGTTGTGTTTTTATACCTGTATCTCCTATTGTTAAAAGGACTACAAGAGATAAGATGGTGTCCAAGTGTTCTTTATGTTGCCAAAGAATAGAGAGATGAGCAATAAATGTCCTCCTTATTATTTGAAAATCTGAGATTAAATGTGCTGATTTGTGTTCTTTGCGGTTCAAACTGACCTGTCGCAAAGAAGCAGCAAAAGCTTCATGAGAACTATTTAGCCTTGTTCGGAACTGGCTGCAGATGCTCTTTGCTAATCTGGATGCACTAAGACTCTCAATGGCATCCTGAGCTACCTTCCTTTTCCACTCCGTGGTGATAGCAGGAGGGCTCACCCAAGTGATCCGTTGTATTATCTAAAGAAGAAAAAATATATGTATCTTATTGTTGGAACTCAAGTATTAAAGTGCTGCTTTCATCTTAGCCAACACTAACTTTGAATCTGGCAGGCACAAATAAATTAGGATAATGGATGAGATTAGATAAATGTTGTTGTAGTTGTTATATCCAACACACTTGCCATATTTTATCTCTGCGTTTTTAAAATCAATTGTCTTTTATTCCAACATAAGATGCCTCTGAATCTTAATGCATAATAGAAGTAGCTATTTTCCAATTATGCAGATGGTGATGATATGAATTAATAGAAGACAATGTACTTAAGATAAATTTTATTACAATGAATCAATGCTGTTAAAATATTTAATACCTGCTTGATCTGTTCCCACAGCATCCGTGATACTGTTGAACCAGAGTGAAAAGTAACTTCTACGTGGTAGGCTGCATTCAATATCTGCAAAGAGATTAATTATATACCTGCAAATTGAAATAACTGTCCACTATATTTAAACAACTGAGTACCCTGGAAAGAGCTTCACAAATAAATTCCAATACATGGACTCTTTGTGCCAAAAAGCAAACTATTTTGGTCTATGTATGAATTCAGTCCATTCCCAATTTACCCAAGAGGAAGAAGAGCCTGAATTTAAGGCAAACCCATTTCCCAAAGGACATGTAGATCAAAACAATATACATATAAAATCTTGTGCATTGCCCAACTTCTCTAATACAGGGGTGTTAAACTTCCAGCCCGCAGGCCGGTTTCATCATACCGGAGCCGCGCCCACCCTATTGCTGGCAATTGCGAAAAAGCTCCGATACATCGCGCGATGTCATGTGACATCGCGAGTTTGACATGCCTGCTCTAATATATCAATTAGAATTGCCAACTCCAATTGAAATCAATTCTGCAGATTAACTGCTCACCCAAATGTGTTATGCTGCAAACACAGCATGCACACAAATACAATGGGAAGAGGCCACATTTAAAAAAAATCAATAGGATTGATTTTAATCAATATTAACTAATTTCTTATAAAATATGATACCCTATATGTAAAATTAATTGGTCACAATCTACACACACATGCATAATTCTCTCACACACAAATGTTCACATACAGAAAATCTGAAGAAATCTGGATTTAGTAAGCAACATCTACACATACTTACTCCGCCTTAGATTCCATTAAGTCTAGTGGCTCATATCCCCAGGTAAGTATGCATAGACTGCTGCTATGCTGATAGAATGATTTGTATAGCTCAGCTTATTTCACATATAATGGGATGAAAATTGAGGAAAAATTAGAATTTTTCTTAGAATATTGAGGGTCCCCCCCCCTTCTTTTTACAAAGAGATAACAGATCAGTATAGGCCTTTGTGCTGGACTTAAAAGCACAAAAATATCTGTGCATGCTTACTCTATATTAAGTTTTGTTTAGTTCAATGATTGAAACTCCTACGTAAATACATGTAGGACTTCATTCCTGTTCAATCACTGTCATTCTATTCCAAATGCTGAGGCCAAGTATCTACTTGGAAATCTCTTATCTATGGAAGTTATATGCAAAGTGAGGATACTACTATCAAGGATCCTATTGTGTTACAAGCCTCCAAGTACAGAGGAGACTTTCTATGGCAAACATGCATCCCCTTACACATAATGAACAACAAAGGCAGTGGTTTGTCCACGGTAGTCTTTTTCGCTTGAAGGGACAATTCATTCCCTTACTATCCTTCTGCCATTTACTCATTTTCAACAGCATAATGCTCCATTAGCACGTTCTCAGCAAACATAGAATGAAGTCTTCCAATACATAGATGGTTATTAGGAGAAAACTTCTAATCTTTCTGTATATGTTACTTCAGTATCTTTGTGTGTGCACTCTTTATTTATTAAACTTATATTCCATTTTTTCTGTAAGTGTTCAAAGAAGTTCTTTTTTTTTTCAACACATGCACTTTTAATCTCCCAACAAACTTGTGAGGCAGATGTTGGGATAGTGGTTGACCCATAGTCATACCCAAGGGGTTGTAGTTCAACCCAACGTTCTCCAATCCAAATCAAATTGTTTTTGCATCACATTGCCTCTCAATCAGCTAATATCCTAGAAAAAGTTCTGTAAAATGATCTAAGTAATTTGTACTGCTTTACCTGTTTTAAATAATTGCTTGTAATATGTACTGAAACATCCTGCTGAGATTTTTCCAGACTCTTCAGACATCTTTCCAGAGTGCCTACAAAACTTTCTCGCAAGTAGTCCACAGAACTTATCAATTTATTAGCAACTGCTTGATTTAACCTTGAGATTATCAATTCCTGGATTTGCTTAATACAGCACTTAATGTCTTTAGAACTTATAGGCTCCCCATTCTCAGGAATAATTATATCTAGGAGAGAGGTAAAGAAAAAAAATCAACATTAAAGGAAGTTTAAGCAGCTTCTCAAAACAAAAGTAATGTTACATTTTGTGCTTGTGCAATTAAATATAACATGCTAGCTAAATTGGGTTTTAGTAACATATCCCACAAATTAAGCATTTTGTCCCTTGAAGTTAGGAGGAAAGTTAAGCATTTATTTAACTCTCTTAATAGGACTAGTTTAGATATTGTAAAATCAAACTCACCTAAAAATAAGCCCTATCAAGCTTTCTTATGGAGTAGAAATTTTCAAATCTGCACTGCTAAACTGTTCAGATTAATTGGACTCTTTCACTAGATTATTCCAAAACTAAATAGTGAAACTTCAATCTAGCAACCCTGATTTAATGAACTTTGGATGCAACAAATAACAAATAAGATTTCCATCTCGAGATCTCTCAAAAACAATATTCATTATGTTCACAATTAAGGTGATAAATTTAAAACAGACACACTTATTTGTGATGGTATTCATCATTTGTATGATAATGTTATGCAGTATATCATTACAATTATGATTTAACAGACATTGAGGAAGAATGAATACCCCCTTCCCCCAAATGGTTCATAAAATTAGGCTTAACTCTTCAAAAGTTGTTTGTTACTTACAAGACGGACTAGTGTATTATTGAGGTTTATCACATCTAAATATATTTTGGGTTTTTTTTACAATATGTCAATGAATTCAAATTTTTGTATATGTGCTACTGAACAGTATTTGAGTAAAGCTGGCTGGTGGTATTTATGTATATATCATAGTAGTTAAAAGGAAATTGGAGGTAAAACAAGAGCATAAAGTTAATTTTAAGATCAACTACTATTGATTCCATCTTTACATGAAATTTGCTTTTTCAATAAATAAAAAATACAATCATTGCAGAGCCCCTTTAAAAGTGATAAATCACTTCAAACTGCAGTCCTAAGTGCATCTATCAAAAAGTGCTTTGTTCTGAATTAAACATTAAATACGTTAGAATCATTCTACAAATTATTTTTACAAATTAACTTCTGTAATTAAGTTTGCAGAAGTTAACATATAACTATACTGCTATACTATAGATTTTCTATTTTTAAAAGTCAGTTAATTTTTTACTGCTGTTCTCATAGCTCCTGAAAGCAAAACAAAGACAGATTTATCTTTGATTTTTTTCAAAATTAAAGAAGACAGGCCACATTTAATTTTCAGTTTTACTGCTAAGCAATTGAATGCCGCATAGATTATTTAAATCACTGAATGAAAATATTACTTCTCTCTATAGCAGTGGTTCTCAACCTGTGGGTCGGGACCCCATTTGGGGTCGAATGACCATTTCACGGGGGTCGCCAAACCACGCTGTCCACCATTTTTTTCCCTTTTCCCTAGCTGTCCTACTCCCTCTTATTAGTGGCCACACCCACTTGGGGGTCACCACAACATGGGGAACTGTATTATGAGGTCATGGCATTAGAAAGCTTGAGAACCACTGCTCTATAGCATGTTGATTTTTATATAGTTAAAATTATATTTATCTAAAAGAACCTTGTAATGGAGTTTAAGTAGCACAGATAAACATAGATCTGGCTCTTAAGTAGTTGTTACCACTGCCCCATCCCAAATAGCATGTTTGAGAAATGAACAGAATGTAATTCCTGGGGAAAAACTATCCACTATCTTTTGGATCTTCTCAATTTTTGCATATTTTGCTACTCAGTGTTACTAGACCTTCCTGTCGATCTTACCAATATAGAAAAGGATTTGACCACACTGAAATATTGTCATTATTTCATAACATCATCAAACATGTGATGTGCTCCTTAGATAACGCCCCGGTTGCAATTATCTTTTATTGCAATAACTGCAATAAATGCTTCCTATAAGTGAAAACAGTCTCTCGTATATCTGACTCACTCCTCCTTTGTAAACAGCTTCAATTGAGCTTTTCTAGTATGAACTAGAAAAATTAGCATGGGACCAGGTTATTTGAGGGACTCTATCCCTCAAATCGTATATACTCATCCCATCAGGTTTGGTAAAGAAAGAAATATTACAGGAATGTCATGTAATGGACCAAAGAAGAGAATCCTTGGACCATTTCCCCAAGAACAGATTGGTCCTGACCTTGCTGGCCTTCCAGAAGGGCCTGAAAACATAGCTTTGCCATCTGGCCTGGACATCCTGTAATGTCGGTATGGAACCTGTAAAGTGCAAAGTTAGTTCACTCCCCTGCAGATTATGCTCTTTAATAGTTTTTATTGATTTTTGATAACATTTGTTATGGTTTGGGTTATTTTGTAGTATCATTTTTGTATTTTTAACTTTATGTGAGATGAGCAGCTATATAAATTTATCAAATAAATAAATATTAAATAAACTAGTCATTTCAGATCCTACCAAAACTTTTCCTTGGGGTTTAGACTAAACTTTGATTTGGCCATTTCAAAACTCTGAATTTATTGTTCATCCATTCTCTCATAAACCTGTTTGAATGTTTATTACTGTTTTTGTTACATAACCCACAACTTCAGACAGCTGGCCTGATATTCTCTGGTTTAATTTTGATACAAAGCAGAATTCATTCTTCCTTCAAAGAAGGCATGTCATCAAATCCGGAGGGCATTCCTTCTGCTACCCACTCTAAAAGAATCTGCTGTGTCATCTAGATACTTTTAGGCAAACTTGAGATAACTTGATATTCTATGACCACTATTATGCTATCCAACCTTTACCCTATATTTTCTAATGATAGAATTATGAATTTTTGCATGTTTAATGAGGGAAGCCTACAGATCCCAGAATGTTTTTCTTAGATTCCTTGAGACTTGTGGCTTGAAATGATTTCACTAGAACAACCATTCAGTATTACCCCAAACCTTTTCCATTTCATGACTATTACTCTGATTATGGATCAGCAGAAAGCTTCAAGGCTTTAGAAAAATTTTAAAATCAATTTCTTGGTTGAGACACATCAATTCCTTTTTTATAATGGTGTTCAGAAATATATTCTGAAAAGGGTATGACATTCCTCTACTGTCTTGAAGAGAGCCGAAGTTTGTAACACTGATATAAGTTAAGTCTGGTCCTAATTATCCTTTAATTTAATTTACTTGACTGCACTAGGAGGGCAATTACTTGCACACACACATGCAAGAAGCAGGATCTTTATGAAGTCTGTATAACATTCAGTACAAAAATGTACAATATGTAAATACTTTTACAGAACATTGTTATCTTAGTTAGAAAGCTGTATCTCTTTTAGTCATAGATAGCCATCACACTAGTCATTCCCCAATGTGAGCATACTTCAGACATGTAGGTTTCAGCTCCCAAAATTCTTAGAAATATTTATACTACCTGGAGAGTATTCAGCTGGAGAAAACTACATTAATAAATTACTCATACTGATCCAATGTGTATGAAATTTCCATCAATTGTGTTTCAATCCTGATGGCATATTCACTTGACTTGTAACATTTAAAAGGAAAACATATGAACATTTTTACCTGGACCAACATGGGAATCTCTAAGTAGGAGGTTTTCCAGAATCAATATAAAATGCAAAATAGAATTCTCTTTGCAGGTCATTATGTTTTATGATATGACTTGCTTTACCTTTGAATTCCATATTAGCAGCATCTTCCAGGAGCTCTTCTTTCATGTTACTGAGAGTTTCAATTATCATATCTTTCATTTCTTCTTGTTTGCGGTTGGCTATACTCATCAGAGATTCGTACAGCTCATTCTCTTTTGTCTGTGTATACTCTAAACGCTTTGGAGTGATTTGCAGGTCTCGTTGCATGTCAAAGGCTTGGTTGATGAAGATGTCTAAGCAACGGTAATGTACGATGTTCAAAATGGTGGCAGCATCTACCAAACGCTGTTGCAGCACTTGTTTGGAGAAAGTGCTAAGCAGACGAATCTTATCAGATTGTTCTACCAGCATGCTTTGGGCTTTGGCATCAGTGCTAGGAGCTCCACAACTGCAATGGTTGCTACTAAGATAATCTAAATCTAGCAGTTGCCGAAAAAGGGATGACTTTTCAGTTTCTGCATTTTGAGGAGATATTAGTTCAGATCCCAAATCTAATACTTTGAAAAAGAAGATGGGTAAAGCAAACTTCTCTTTAATCTCTTGCAACTCATTCATGTCCAGTGTTGAAAGTTCAGCCTCACTGATGGCAAAAGTGATGACTGGAAGAACGCTGTTGATAGATTCTCCCAAAGTGTCTTCAGCTGATTGGAATCCCCGACATGGAGCTATCACAATATCCATTTCCTGAAGATATCAAAGCATTAAAAATTTAACATTAAGGGCTGATTTGAGCTTTGCATTCAGCACTCCCTCCCTTCCACATCCTTAGCAAAAAATGTATCTCTCCTGCTTTCAAGGGGAATCTGAGAAAGATAAACATAATAATAATCTTTAAGTACAATTAAAGTCTCAATTTTGTATAAGTGAAGATAGTTCCTTAATTTTCCCTTTAACTTTCAGAATATAAAAAAAATCTTATATTAATGACACCAATTTTTCCTCATTTAGATACAGAACATGTTCTACAATAGGACAGAAGAGATGGCTTCCAAAAATTGTAGATAATCCAGTGCAATTCTTCAGTGCATAGCAGATAAATTTATTTAGCTTTCAGTAAAGTGGCTAGCTTAAATATATAGTATACCTATATGGTTTGAGAAAACGGGATGATACATTACCCCTATGTTTTTCACAACAGAAAAACAGAACCATAATTAAGGCTATAATTATTTTGTAGGTGTTTCATAAATAAACTGTCTAGTCTTTGTGCCAGATATCTGTGCTCTTCATAAAGTCTTGTAATTGCCTCATGCCCAGTAACTGCACTGCAGCTACTGAATTGACTTGGGTTGGCCTGTAATAACTTTATGTGTGTGTGTTAAACTACATTGGCTGTAAGAATTTTTCTTTTTAAAAATCTATACAGTAATTATGTAAAACTTCAGAAGCTCTATATCTCTATACTTATGGCCTCTGCTATTTTGAAATCTATCCTGATACGCCTGTTTATTAATTCAACTCATTTGTTTGATGCTCCTTTGATATACTGTCAGTTTACAAATATGAATAGCAGAATTGTAATAGATTCTGGCAAACACTCCCTGAACTGATACATTTTCCTTGACTTTTCACAGAAACAATTTATAATTTTAATCACATTTTCAGCAGAATCAGAACCATGCCAAATATTATATTAAATAACAACTGCAGCCCCCACACCCATGCAAGTGTGTTATGAAGAATGAAGTAAAGAGCCAGGTTTAAGAAAAATTCAGGTATTAAATATATCACTTTGGTTGATCCAGATTCATATTACTCTTAAAACATTATATAAGCTTAGAATTGGTAATATAAAAAAGATCAAAGTAAATTTCAGAAAGAAGGTGTTTTGTCTCTGAACAAGCATCAAACAAATATGCTGTCTGAGACACAGATTTCAATGCAACTTAGAGCAAACATCTCAACTGTCTCCACCACGAATAAACCAAAACTGAGCACAAGGATGATAACCCTATAAAGCTATTACTAAACAATTAAATGTAGCAAATTTCAGCCCCTTCAATACATCACTAGGTTTTCCAAAATTCTTTCCCTGCAACTCTCAAACTAAACTGTTAATTGCCGTTTGCCTGACTGTCATGGGACTTCAGAACATAGAATACAAAAACTGATGTTGCTAGGCAAAAGTGAAAGTTAAGATAAAGATTCATGTGCAAATCAACATTTGCCATGAGAGATGACTCACATTCATTGCAATAAACAAAGTCAATGAAGTAGAAAGAGTTAGACATCTCAATATGGCAATTAATCTTATTTGATGAACAGAAGCTAAAGTGAGTATTCTCGCTAGCTCTTATCAGTGGTTTTCTTTTAGCTTTTGCCTCTTCTCACACAGGATAACAGAGTTCCTAAGTATAAGGCTAATATTCCACAGTGGAACCTATTTCTGCAACCGGATTTAATGTTTGGAAATTAAACTTATAGAGTTTAAGACATTCTCAACCAAATTAACATTGCAAAAAAAAATTGTAATTGATGAGTTAACAACTTCAGGACATCCACTCATTGCTCCAGCTGAATAAAATAATCTGGTGGAAAAGAATTTTTGATATTAAATTAAATATATGTTAGAACTATAACTAAAGGAACTGGATAGCAAGTACCATCTTAAAATAGTATTTTTCTTTTACAAGAGGGAACATTGTTAACACAATCAATACATTTTAATCATTAGCTGAAACCCTGTTCACATCTTTTTTTAATAGCCAGTTTTCCTTTTTGGTATGCAGTATTTTTAAAAATATATCCATAATATGATAAAAAGCAACCTGAATACAATTACCTACAAATAAGAATCAGCAATATTTGTAGATAACAGGAAGAGAGAAACTTATATTTTATCCATTCTATCCTAAGAATCCACTGGTATTCCAAAATGTGCCAGAACTGACCAATACTATTCACACTTTATATATGGGAATTAAAGTCTAATGCAGTTGGAAGAAAAGGCTGGAACACAGTATCAGTCAGTTAAGCAGTCCCAATCTACTTTTCCACAGCTTTTTTTTTCCACCCCTCTCAACTGACTATATAATTGTATAAATGCTCAATTCTTAACAGGGGTTAAGAATAGTATAATTCAGAACCTTCTTATATCTAATCTCAATGTGCATACAAAGAATTAATATCTTTAAGAATCTACTTTAAAAAAAGAAAAGCCTAGCAATGTATTTTTTACAATGTTTGAATGAAAAATAATGATTTAGTCAGAGCTACATAGGGCATAAAAACCACATAGTAACAACAGCCTTCAATTCTTTGAATTAGATTAACAGTATCTCTAGCAGTTGGAAATCAAAACAATTTTATTCAAGCCAAGCATTTTACAATCTGGCTAAATAAATCCATATTTTACAATTCTACATCTTTTGTTCCTTAACATTTCTCTGATAGAATTCTGTGCAAAAATGTCAATCTTGGCATTAGTTATTTTCACCTACTTATTTTAATTGATATTTCACTTAATTTTTTATTTAAAATTCCATAAATGGGAAATCTAACAATGGTCCTTTGGGGGAGGGGGGTTGAATTTAAAAACTCTGAATTTACTATTTCTTATGATGCAAATACTGAATTTGCCTAACTATATCCTGATTCTAACAAAAGTATCTTTTTCATTGATTCAAGAAGTTCACAGAACACCTTTCAGTTGTCTTCCATAAATTGACTTACATAAATAAAACTAGATTAGCATATTTAGTTGAAATGCATGACATTAAATCAATGGTTTTCTGTGCTCACATAACATTTCATTCCATATTAGCAATATTCCAATATTAAGATATACTTAAAAAATAGACTTTAGGCAAATTTTCTAGAGCTAGTAGTAATACAATATGATTCTCATGTAAAAGATAGATAGCCCAAACCAAAAGAAACTTTAGTATATATCTATAATGCACTAATACCCAACTGAGGAATACAATATTTAAGTACAATAAAGGATATGGAAAAGAACATTTAAATTTTATAAATGTAAATTCATAATCTTAATCACGGATAAACTAAGGGTTGACCAAGTATGCCAATCAGGGGAAGATTTAAACATTTTATTTCCAACCAAAGTTTCTTTACTTCAAATTGCATCCTCCATATTTCATACTCTAGAAACAGTAGTTTTAAATTCAGAGACACACATTGAAATTAAACTTAAGGATGAACTCAAACTCTTATATTTTTAAAGTTATTGTTTGTTCTATCTATAGAATTTCTTCATCTATATTCAAAATAAAAAAATGTAACATTAATTAAAAGACTTCTGGCAAAACTACTTTCCTATGTTTAAACATGAAATAGTATATACAAAGGTATTTGTTTTCATTGGTACCTGTAATAAAGTATGATTCAGTGTAACCTCCAACTCTGCAATCTGATGTGCCAGATCCTCACTGTCATCATGGATTTCTAAGTCCTCCTCAGGTATTGTTTCCCAACTACTTTGATGAGCTGCCAAATTATGAACCAATTCATACTGTCCTGGTAGAGCTAAACTGATCCGTGTTTGTCTTCCATGTGTGAAACGAATTCGACGTCTCTTACAATTCTCCTCGCTGCTAATTTTGGTGGTAGGTAGCAGTCTCCTTCCCAAGAGCATGTTGAGTAATTGGCATTTGGCATTACAGTTTTGACCGAAGATTAATAAGCATGGGTGACAGCTTACTGTCAGCTGGAGGTATTCCTCCTCATGTCGGGGAAAGGCGATTGAACTTAGCTGTCCTAAAAAAAAAAAAAGCATATAAATATTATGAGGAATTTTATGCTGCAAGGTTCTCAGCACAGATTTCCCCAAGATTAACCTTCCCATTCAAGGCCTCCTGTCAGTGTTGGGACTGCCAATTCCCAGAATTAATCCGCAAGCAGAGCCCCTGCAGTTTATATTCCCAATACATCTGGAGCAGATGTACCCAACCTGTGGGCCACGGCCCACTACCGGGCCGTGGGCTGTTGGCCACTGGGCTGCCTGAGTGGCTGGCCAGTGCATGTACGTGTCGTGCACCCCCCACAGTGAGCATCGTACAAGCGCTAGCTAGCATCATGAGCACACCCCCTCACTTGCGCTAGCATTGTGGTGGCGCCCAGGCACTAATGTTGCCCAAGCATTGCGCGGGTGCTAGTGGCCACATTTGCGTCACACGTGAAATTCTGGCCCCATTCATGTGCTTGCAACTCCCTTCGCGTGCACATGGGTGCATAAAGGCATCTCTACCCCCCCCCCCGCACCGGGCCAACAAAGAAATGTTGGGGACCCCTGATCTGGAGGATTCCCATATTAAGAAGCCTATCTTAGACAAATCAATTCTAAAGTAAGAACAAAACGTTCTTGTGACATTTCAAGGTTTTTCTTGATTACAGTGTAAGCATTCATGGATCACTGTCCACTTTGTCAAATGTGTTATAGCCCTAAGAGAATTTTGTATATAGACAGTGTTGGGGGGGGAGGGGAGAGGAAGAGAGAAATGATGATAGAGAAATCAGAGACAGCAAGCTATTATCTCCACAGAGAACTGGATATGGCTTAGGAGCTACTGCTCCCACATATCAAGGCTGTTCTTCCCATGCCAGCAAATACACATTTTAGGCAGGAAGGAGGATAAAAAGCAACAATCCAGAATCTTGTGCTTTTAATTTACATAATGGCAGGAAATTGAATAAGCATCTTTTCCACAGCCCAACTTCAAGTTTAATGCAACACTAAAACTTGAATTTATCTTAAGTTTCAGCTGATGAAAGAGAGGCAAGGCTCCCATCCATAATGATATTCCCCTTCCCTTCTATTCCCTCCAGCTATCAGCTGTTATTTCCAAGGCTACTGGTACATCCATTCCATTGTGCACAGATTGCCTGCCTCCATATACTATTATATTATAGCCTTCAAGCCATTCTATCTGAAGACAGTTAATCTGAAAAAGTGAGGAGTTATGTGTTGAATAACTTATTTTCCCAAAAATATTTATTTCCTACCGCATTATCAAAATACAAAGGCTACTAATGAATTCAGAAATATAAATCCTATCAATGATATGTAGTTTCCATAAAATGGAAACAAGATAAAATAAAATAGTTATGTTGCTTGGCCATGTTGCCAGTTTTTCAGGGAGGGGTGCTCTTTGAACACTCCTATATTCAAACCATGATTGTGCAGCTTATTTCCTCCATCATAAGATTTCCCACTGTTTCCCAAATAAAATTATCCGTAACCCAAAAATCTAAGCAATGGCAGACCTTTTTAGCAGTTGGACAGGAATTAATTAGGAAATCCTAAGGCTACTGATTAGACTGGGAAATTGAAAAAAACATCCAGGAGGAAGGCCATAGCACGCTACTTCTTGATGGCTGCCAAAAGAATTACATATCCCTGTAGTTAACAGAAGTCAAGTTCAACTGAAGGGAGTCTTTAACATTAAAAGCGTTAGACAAAATTAGACATAGCTTAAAAAGTTTGCTACATGTCTTCAACACAGAAATATTAAGTGCAATTCTATGGATTAAATTATATTAATTTGATGTAAGCCATACTTTTGTCATGTTGATTATGTGGGACTGGTATGCAACTTTGGTTGATGCAAGGTGCACATAAATCAATAGAAGTTAGCATATCTGTACAGTATATGATTGCAGTGTTAATGTTGGTCTAAAATTTTGCAGGTCATATGAATAATAATGGCTACTATTCAAAGTTGTGGTAGCAATTTTCTATTGATACACAATGCTTAGGTCAAGTAACAATGAGAAAAGCAGGCAGATTAATGTTCACATTCGTAATTGAAGCATAGTACTTTCATTTATAAAACTGTAATTATATAGAAAACAGAACTCTTTCTATACGCTGTTTATCAACTATAGATGCTAAAATGCAATAGTAGTATTTTGTATGCAAATTAATGCAATAGAAAGCATATA
This sequence comes from Crotalus tigris, assembly GCF_016545835.1. Classification (NCBI taxonomy): domain Eukaryota; kingdom Metazoa; phylum Chordata; class Lepidosauria; order Squamata; family Viperidae; genus Crotalus; species Crotalus tigris. The sequence goes on from NW_024096508.1 coordinate 129,001, forward strand.
AAAGCCGAAAGCGTTCTGCTGAAATTAAAATGGGACTGCTGTAACACCCACAGTAAAAGGAGAAAGCTCTTTTCTGCAAAACCTGAAAACCAACATTCAAACTGAAGATGGAAGGTATGTTGAAATACAACTTTAAGCCCATTGTATGCTAAACAAGTTTGTGAGTTTTTTTCCTCTAGGCCAGGGGTGTTGAACTGCTGTCCCATGGGCCTGTTTCATCATACCGAAGCCACGCCCACCCCATTGCCGGCAATGCAAAGAGTCATGATACGTCGCAACATGTCACGTGATGTGGCGAGTTTGACACCTGTACTCTAGGCAGTTTGTCTCTAAAACCACAGGTAGTACACTATGTTGGCTTAATTTTTTTCACCAATCTAAAACTGTTGGCCAAGTGACCAAGTATTGCCAATTTTTATTCTTTTGGTAATAAAATAGCATTTCAAATGTTTTCTGAATCCAAAAATGTAATTGCAGAGAGATTTTCTTATTTTTAGCTAATGTGTGACATGATACCAAGTGTTTTTGTCCATAGGCCCTGAAGAAATTTGAAAATCATGATTATGCAATTGGAAGTGAATTAGTCAGTGAAGAACAAGTTAGAAGGTTCCTTTAGAAAAACATAATAGATTTTTGTTTTAAAAGTCACACCACTTTTAAAAATAAAATCATGCTAAAAGTTTATTTAAAAAGAACTATGCAATGATTTGCTTTTATTTATTAAAATCCATTGTAATCAGATTGTTTTTAAGATTAACATAAGTGATCTTTTCCTAATACAAATACGGGTTATTTCAATTATGACAGCAATTAGACTGCAATTGTTGTTGCTAAATTATAATCCCAGCAGTCCTAGCGCCCTTATAACTCAAGATACATGAGTTGTTAAGCAGGAACTGGTGGAAGTCTCAGGTAAAGAACATGGAGGTGTAGCATGGAGAGTTGGGGGAAACCTGGGGGGGTGCTGGCGCAGGCTGTGTGTGTTAGGGCAGGCTGAGAAAGGCTTAGGAAGCCTAATGAAGGCCATGTGTGAATGCAAGAAAGCCAAGACATGGATGGCGTCATAGGATATGAGCATCAGGAGGCTGTAGGCAGGATGTCCCAGTGGGGCATGAGTGCAAGAATGCCGGGGGGCTGACTTACCAGAGACCTTGCAACTTTCCCTGATGGCTTCCCCATTGATTTTCCTTGTGAGAAGCCAGTGGGGAAGACCACAAATAGTGATCATGTAACTGCAAGACATCACAACCATTATAAGTGCCAAATACCCTAGTCGTGACTTGTGACTGCAGAGGCACTGTGACGGCTATAACTTAGAGGGCCAGCTATAAATACCATAGGAGGTAGCTTAGTCTATGGGTAAGGCATAAGGCTAGAAAACTAGAGACCATGAGATCAAGTGCTGCCTTAGTTGGCGACCTTGGGCCTGTCACTCTCTCTCAGCCCAACTCACCTCACAGGGTTGTTGTGGGAAAAATAAAAGGAGGAAGGTGTGCTGGATATGTTCATCACCTGGAGTTATTTGTAAAAATAATAAAGGTGGGAGATTCGATAGACAGACAGGGAGACAGACAAAGATAATAAAGTCATAACTGATTCTAGGGGACAGAATCGTTTCTTTGCTTAAGGAGCCAGCATTGTCTGAGCACATTTGGCCAGCATAACTATAATAAACCAAGGCAGATGGAACACTGTTACCTTCCTACCAAAATGGTATCTATTTATCTACTTGCATTTGCATGCTTTTAAACTGTTACAGTTTACATGACCCAGCTGTAAGTGCTTATTACATATTATTCAGTACCATTGCAACTTCAAATTATCGTTGAACAAGTGGTCAGTAAGCAAGGACTATCTGTATACTGAATAAATATTTGACTATCCAATTCTAATCACAATTCTTACTGTTGAAGCAACTTGCTTTGCCAGTATCATATAATTCAGGAGACAAAGGGTACAGGTATTGGTTGAAATTGTCTAAATGTATAAAGACAGCAAGGCAGCAAGAAGCAATCTAGTGATTAAATTTGCCTGTATAGTACTGGGTAACTATCTTTGCTTTGAATAGATTTATAAAGGGAGACAGAACACTGTCATCAAATAACTCTCTAGGCAGATGGTTGACTGAAATTAATATTCTTCATGAATATTTTAACTTCCTATTACATATCCATTGACTCATGGAGAAGGCTGTTAAGGTGTATGTAGAAAATACTTCATGGTGCAATCAACATATTTAAAGATATATAGTAAAACCTCCATAATTCATCACCTCCCTACATTGACCACCTCCCTAAGTTGACCTAATTTTTGTAGACTGGAGATACCTATATGTACACAATAGAAAGCCAACCTCTCTATATCGACCACCTCTGTAAGTTGTACCCCGACCACCTGGACCTTGACACACAGTATTAATTTATTCTCTATAACTTGACCAGTTGTGTCCAGTCTGCATCAAGGGCAAGAAAAGTGAAATGCAGAATTAGTAGCAATGAATTTCTTTCAAGAAGAATATCAAAGAATACAATATTTTTAACTTTGATTCTGCAGTAAAGGTGATGACCTCTTTAATGCTGATGAGTATAGACTCTTTTTCAAGGCAATGCCTGACACTCCTCGTTATGAGGGGTGACAAATGTAACAGTGGAAAACTTTCTAAAAACGTTTCACCGTTCTGCTGTGTGTGAGTTTAACAAGAGAGAAGCTAAAACCTTTGGTGATTGGTAAATCCACAAAGCAATGCTCATTCAAGAACCTGCAGCCCAAAGACCTTCCCATTACCCGGAAATCTAACAAATCTGAATGGATGACTGGTGCTCTATTTGAGGAGTGGATAAGAGGTATTGACCGAGAAATGAAAAAGGTCCATTCTCCTTGTAGTGGATAACTGTCCGAGCCATCCCCAAATGAATCATCTTACAAACGTGAAACTAAAATTTTTGCCTCTTAACACTTCATCAAAAACTAAACCTCTCAACCAAGGCATAATCAAGACATTCAAAATGCACTACCGAGCCCAGCTTCTGCAGTGGGTCATTGCTAAAATGCAAACCGATGGTCCATCTGCAGAAGCAAAATCCTAACCCTAACCCTGACCCAGAAGCAATTTTCCAGTCAGTATTGACCAAGGTACAGCCCAGCTGGAAGCAACTGATGAAGCAGAAGAATTAAGTGAGGAGGACACAGGAATTGCAGATATTCCGAAAGAAGAGGATGTCAGTCATTTGATAATGCAGTTAAAGTCACTTGCCATGGAAAAATGCCCAGGTATGCTGAGCGGTATACCCAGCATTAAGAGTGCCTTTTCCGTTTACCTTCATAAAAAGAAAAAGAAACAGACTAAAATTGACTCTTTTTTTCAGAAAGTATGATCAAACCATGAGAAAACAATACATACATTCATATGTAAATGTATTGATTTTGCATAATGCAGTATTGTAGGAATGATTTTCCTGTGTTTTCTCTATGTGTGTTTCTGTATGACATTCTCTAATAAAAGCTGTACAATAAAATGAGGCACATGTACATATTAGTACAGTTGTTCCATATGTTGACCACCTCCTATATTGACCACTTTCATTTAATCCCTTGGGTGGTCAACTTTCATAGATTTTTCTGTAATTACTTTTCTTTTTCAGATAATTCTAGCAAGCTAAAGAGGTAGAAAATAACTGAATTGAAAAGCTATCATTCTGCAAACTGAAAAAGAATGTGTAAGCAAGAATAATTAGTAATAATTAGTAATAGCTAGACTAAACCAGTTTGATAGCGAAATCATTTTATACCAGATGAAAAAATATTATCAGAATTTCCAACTGTCTAGAAAACAATTATGTTTCTTCATAAGAACAAACTTACAATCCTTAGAACACATCTTGAGAGTTCTAGACAAGCTATCCTTGCATTAAAGATAAAGAACACAGGCAGGCATTTAAAATATACTTCACAAATCTCACCATGATTAAACACACAGAATCTGAAATATACTACCTAGTGGAAGTGATTTTATTTATTTGAAGCCCTTTAACTTTGTTTCAAATCCATATTAACTGTGCATCAAATCTCTAATTAGACATCATCCAGGTAAACAAAAAAAAATATTGCTTGAACAAAACTATTATTAAAGAAACGCTATGGAGTCCTGGAAGATTTCTGGTTGTTAAATAAACTGTTCGGCCCACTGAAATTAATTGTGACAATAGTAATACAAGATTTTAATTCAACATGCTTACCGTAAATGCCGGCGTACAAGGCGACCCGGCGTATAAGACGACCCCCGTCTTTATAGCCGGGCCGCATTCCTAGAACGTCGTCTTATACGCCGGAAACTACCAGTATTTCCGGCGTATAAGACGACTCGGCGTATAAGACGACCCCCGTCTTTGGCGCTGATTTCAGCGCTCGCGGAAGTCGTCTTATACGCCGGCATTTACGGTAGTTGAAAATTTCATCTCCATCCCTAATGTATAATTATATCAACCCAACCCAATCTACTTCACTATTTCTATTTGTTTCTATTGTGAGAAAAATAGGAAGCAAGATCACATGTATTATTTTTGTTGTGTTTCATACTTTCTTATGTAAACTGCTATCAGCCTTCAGAGGTAGACTACACAGGAAACACAATCAGATGAGCTAATCCTATTTTATTGTAAGGCTACATTAACAGAATTTTACAAGTCTTAAAAGTACAGCTCTCCTGCCATCTTCTTTACAGCCTGAGAATTTGGGGGGAGGTGTCCCTTCTGAGCTTCTTTCCATTATGCAGCTGCGGGCTGTGAAGTCTTTTATCCAACCATTATCCTAGGCATCATCTCTTCCTGCCATCTCCCAAGATCATTCTCCCATTGTATCTGCCCAGAGTCATTCCACAATCAGATGCCCTTAAAACAAATCTACAAAATCAGCATTAAATAAGTTTAAAGCTACTGGAATAGTTTTTGTATTTGAAGCTATTCAAAAGCAATGTTAAATTTGGCAAATGTTGTTTTACTATTGTATTAGGTAAGGATATGAAAGTTTATGTTCTTCTGAAGAAAAACTGAATGATGAAAAAAACACCTTAGTTTCATTACTTATTTTTTGCTGTACAAGTAATTCTGAAATAACATATTGTATTATTCTTTCCAGCAGTCTATTTGAAAGTTCTTAGCATTAAAAGGATTTGGTGCACTAACAATTAAGATAAGGATGAACCAGTAGGTTTTTAAATTAATACAATATCAAAAAAACTGATGAATAAAATTAATTTCAAGATCAAAAGAAAGGTAAAATATTTGTGTATCACTATGAAAAATATGATTGTATGTTTTTTTCAAAATAATTATGTGAAGACATGGAATGTAATTTAAAAAATGTTAACATGGGATAAAGTACAACTGTCATTATTAGGCAGAATTTCTGTGATTAAGATGAATGTTTTGCCTAGAATGTTATTTTTCTTTCAGACAATATCTGCTTTGACAACTGATGCACTATGTAAGCAATGGCTAAATTTGTATGACCGGGGGTGGGGGGAACACAAGTTAAATATAAGGTATTGAAAGATGCAAAAAGAAACAAGAGAATTGGATTTATCAAGTTTGAAATTATACTTTGCAGCTCATTGTTTAGTTTGGATTAAACAGTGTCATAAGAAAAGGTTATAAGAATTGGAAGGACATAATCTGAGATTTGGGTGGAATGGATACAACAAAGCTAGGTTAATATAGATTTTGAAAATAATTATCCAGCTGTGCAATTCTGAAAATATGTAATAAATATAAACCTAGGTTGTGCCCAAAAAAATCTTTTGTGGCTCTCAGGACAAGAATCATTTATAGATGAAAACATAAATGGTTTATGTTTATGAAACTACATGAAACTAAATATATTAGATTTTTTTTCAAAGGGAATATAAAACAAAATCAAGAGAAGATCTAATAATAAAAGGATATATTGGGATTAATGGACAGAAAGCTGGAAAAAAGTCATATATAATATATATAAGTTTTATATATAATAATTGCAGCAATATTATTATATGCTCAAAAATGGAACTGACTTCCCTGACTGAAGAAAAGGTAATATAGGCTAAATTTATTGCTAAATAGAAATCCCTTATAGACTTTTTGCATAAAACAGGAAAAAAATGAACTTACGATTTGTGGTTTTGATGATTAGGAAAAAACTATATAATAGAAAAAAGAAAGCTTTTCTTTATTTACCATAGAATAAGAGATAACTTTGTAAATATATTTGCTGCAAATAAAATTGGAAATTTCTTTCTATATTTTCTTTTTTGCACTTTTCTCTTTTTTTCTTTCTTCCCTTATTTCATTACCTTCTATTAATTTTTGTTAGGATTCGTTTCCTTTTTAAAACTTTAATATTAAATAATAGTAAAACAATGCAATGCTTAATATACTTAATTAAAAATAACTATTGTTAAATCCTTTGCCTGCAATTATGACTTTATCACATGCTTAATTTCAAAATGTGTAGATGATTTATAAACATTATGCACATCTTTTACTCTATATTCATGTCAGGATTGTACTACAGTACATGAAGTAGCTTTCAATCAAATCATGGGTGTTGCACACTTTTCTTCCATTTGCATGTAACAAGCCAATTTGCCAATATATCTATCATTATCATTGAGGATTTCATAGCATGCAATGAAGGGAGAAACCCAGCTCAAAATTCAACTACATATCAATATCAAATCTGTGCTGCTTATTAAAGGACAACCCCCACCCACCAATAAGAAACATATCAAGCTAGTTGATCAATTTAGACAAGGCCACTAAGTCACTCTTTACAATATTTATTAAGGACGCAAAGGATTTAGATATGAAATTCAGATAAACTATAAAAATTTACTATAATTTTGAATATGCTAAAAAAAGCTGTGGGACTTCAGAAATGTATTATTCAATATTTTCCATCCAAATTACAGTATGTTCTACAGAAATCATCCTAAAACTTAGGCAGTGAAAAACTGTAGCTTCTTTTATTAGCTGAGTTGAAGGCACTCAGCATACTTGCAATCAACTAAATATATATTGTTCAATTTTTTGTTACTATTTTATCATATTGACTCTATTAGTCTGATAGGGTTTTGAGGGAAAAGAACATTTTTGGAATGTTTTCAAGTTAGGAACACCTAATAAAAAAATACCATTGTTTTGGGATTTGTTTTTAGAAAGATATTAAAGACTTTTTTCCACAGTGGCAGAGATACACTAGCATGGAATCTTAGGCTATATGCTTTATACTACAAAAATCTATTTAAATACAATATAACTTGAATAAAAAATAGCTAAGTTATTAATTGTACAAATGTAAACACATAAATGTATAAAGTTTAACTAATGATTTGTTTCATTATTTCAATGAAAACAACAACATATGAACCATTAATGGTGAACTGCAAGAAAAAGTGAAATTAACCTAAATTACCTTTTACAGAAATATTCTATTAATCTCAATATTTCAAAATAAGCTTTTTTCATATGGTAATATCAGGTTCATAATTGCTTATTCTCTGGTTCCATCCATTTGTAATCATAACAAAAAGGTATTGTATGAACTAGAGCCGTACCATATACTTCAGATCTGAAAGTAAAATGGTTTTTCAGAAGGAAGGGGCAGGAATGTAGGTTTGCAAACCTTTATACCAACTGCACCTTTTCCTACAATCATATGGCATAAGTTGTGCATGGTCTTAGTATGAATCAGAGTTTATTCCAATGCTGCAAATGCACAAGAAGCATCTTGGAAGTGGTATTACATGTACAAACTTGCCCAAGTCTTTGGCTCCAAACTGTAACAAAGCAACTTTACTTCCATTACCCTTTCAGGTATTATATCAGTTATCAAACATAACTTGGCAACTACAGTATGCTGGGTATACAGCCTGTTTCTATATATGTTTATTCTATCTAGTAACACTATTTCTCAAGGGACAAGGGATGGAGGACAAAAATGTTTAAATTCTGTTTAAATTATTAATAAATTGTTTAATATATTAAACAGTTAATAAATTATTAACTGTCTCATTTTCCCATAATAGACATCTGTACACCAGGGAGAATTTATACTGCTTCAGTTGTATATGCAGTAATTTCTTCAAATAGAGATTTTCCTAGTATATTTTGGTCTACTCCATGAGGCATGAACCACAGAAGTCTCTAAATAGACAAGTTATAGAGCAAAACATTCTACTGACCCTAAAATAACTGCCAGATCAATATTACAGCATTGTTATAACTTTCATATTAATAGCTCTCAACCAAAAATTCAATACTTAAATGTTTCTTGAAATGTAAGTTACAAGACAAACACAAACAGCCCAAACGACTTATATGAAAGTATTTCTCTTATCAGAAGACACATATTTTAACTACTCATTTACTTAGCATAAATTTATCATATTTCTCAAAGATACAGGTCATATATTCAACTTACACATTTCTTCAGAATCTTGTTCCAATTTGTACAATGAAACATTATTCTATTAAGTCCTATACAGTGCATCTAGGCTTCGGATATATCCACTTATTCATATATTTCTTCAAAAATATTGATTTATTACTTCATTAATAGCTCTAGAAATTCTACCATTTCCAATGTTAATAAATGGACGATCTGTTTACAAAGTATCCAGAAGCTAGATTCACATATTTGGAGCGATCAAAGAAAAAAAGGAAGTGAAAAATAATTAGCTTTCCCTACACACTATTCTATTGTGATGTTTATAGTTATCTTCTAATCGCTACTTGAGAGAGCAGTATAGTACTCAAGTTTGCTGCCTATAGATCATGCTTCAGTATATTTGCTTCAAAAGGATAATGGCAACTTTCATCTTTTTTGCAAATTTAAAATGTTCATTTATATCTGATTTGGTCATTCTTTTTCCCTTAATAAGTCATATTTTAATGAATAAATGCTGATAATTTGGCCATTGCTGCACATTCTCCAAGTTTAAGTTCCCAGACTTTTGTTTTGCTGAAGTAAAGAAAGATGGTTTACACAATTACTGAAAACAGATCTACAATCCAGCACTGATGATGTTACCTACTTTGGGTAATAAAATGTCTGCAAGAAAACAAGCTCAGAGAAAACCAAGGACCCCTCCTTTGAACACTGAGCTACAAATATTATCATTAATCCAAGATATAAAGGAAGGTCTTGCACAAGAATCAGGAACCAGGTGAAATCTCCAAACTAAGAGTTTTAAAATAGAGAGGTTTTTTTTAAAAAAAAAATATCGTCTATTCAGAATCACACTGCCCGCCCTTCTTTAAAACACAGTAAAAACTAGCCACGGGCCATCACCAGCAGCTCTTCTCTCAGGTCAGATGCCCTAACGGAGAACACAGCTGTCATTTGTGCATCCACAGCAGGCCCCCTGCGCTTGGAGGTGGACAGGCTTTATTAAGCACAGGGTTGTCAACCGTGCTTTCCTGCTGTCTTCAAGGCACCTCCGAAAACATTTGTCAGTTTCCATCAATTCTGTAATGTCTTCCACCTGCCCTTTCTCTACCCGCTGCTCAAATCTGGGGTTTTCTCTCTCCAGTCGAGTCCACCCCCTCACTTTGCCCACGGGATTTCCGTAAAGCGCTGGCCTTTCCCGCTTCAGTGATGGAGACAGAAAGAACTACAGCTGTCCCAATGTGTTTTTTTCTAGACGTCCCGTTTGATGGGGTGTGGGGAATTGTCCCCCCCCCCAGGACCCTGAATGCAAGTCTTCCACACCGTCGTCTCTGTTATGCCCTTCACACTTACCGGTCTGCAGGCAGGCACCCCCACCAGCAGGGGCGCTATCAACGGCCGAAGGGGCGGGGTGTTGTTCAGGCGGCTCCTCCCCGACAGGCCCAGCATTAGCAACGGGGAAAACAGTGGGCCCTTGGGAATATTTGATGTCGCGGAAGAATTTCTTCGTTTCGCGCAAGTTGTGCTGCAATCGCGCTAGGTGCCGGTTGTAGTGGCCGAACGTGCGGCATAGCTCGCGGTTTAATCCTCCGCCGGAGCCGCGGACGGTGGGGCCTCCCCATCCTTCCGACATTTCCTCCGCCGGGGCTTCAACTCCAGAGTCCCCTTCCCACCGCGGTGGGGAGTCGGGAGATGCCAGGCTGTCGCTGCCGCCTTTTCCCCAGCCTTAACCTCCTGCTGTCCTGTCAGCAGCGACGCATCAAGTCGCACTGCGCACGGAACGGAACCTTTATCCGGGCGCTCTGCCGGGGAGAGGGAGGTGGCCAGGGGCGGACCCCATACGGATATTTTGGTCGCCTTGAACTATGGGGAATGTAGTCGTATTTGGGAGAACTTCCCTATTATATCAGTTCCTTTCTTTATAGGGGAGCTCTGAAAATAGGCACTTTTCCCGAACTGAATCCTGGGTTTTGTAGTTTTCAAGCTAAATACTGAAATGTTTTCCGTTCTCTTCCAGGATTAATTTACTGAAATTCGGTAGCAGCTCATTAGAGGGTTTAGGCTAAGTATAAATGGGGGGGGGGATGAAAAAAAAGCAGTGAATGGGAACTTTAAAAGAATATAAAACCTCCAAATGTAAGGGTGTAATCGGTAGAAGGTTATGCAGTTAACTCGCTTTTGTGAATATTTCAACGTTTTATTTCCTTGGAAAATAGAAAATGATTCATTCTCTGAATCGAATTAAGGATGAAGCAATGGAAACCTGTATTGTTGCCAATAATACAACATACCGTATGTGTCCAGTTAGTCACAAGAATCAAGCTTGGAAGAGATGTTGATGTAGCTAAATGAAATAATTGACAGATCAATTTTCAACATGATTTAAACTTTTCTCCAATTGCAAAGGCTAGGAATATAGTATACCTTATGAATGCATTATTTAATTAAATGAATAATTAAAACACATATATCATCATGCAGAAAACAAATATTTAAATCATAGCAAGTCACACTGTTTTGTTGAACAAATGCATATCCTTCTATAAAATTTTGGAAGATAATTGGTCTAAAGCTTAGTAAGCCTCTAAAGGAATAGGATAAGTAAATCATTCACACTATCTTGTAATAGAAAATTAATACTAGGAGAAACAGAATAGAGGTTGCATAAAAAAGATGTAGTAAATAATAATAAAGACAAATTAAAAATCAAATAAATAGTAATGAGACATACTACAGTTTCTTATATTTGGATTACATTGTCTCCTCAAAGTTGTCTAGACCTAGACTACCACCTAAAGCAGTAATCTTTTTTAAACAGGTATGCAAATAATATTTTGAGTAGTTGCTGCCAATGCAACATTATTATCACATGATATTTTTAGGATCCAAAGGGTGGAGTTCTGATTTCCATGGACATACATACAAAATAACTTAATAACACCAAAGTTATTTGCCTGAACACATACCCATCTTCCTGCTGGCAGATGTAACTCTGGGTAATTCCCATAAAATAAAAAAGGAATCAATTACTATCTTCCATATAGCTAATCTAAATAAATAATTAACACTTCGGGTGTCTCCCCATTCCCTTTTTTCTTAACATAATCAATAAACATTTGTTAATATCATTTCTTTTTTTTCTTATTCTTCTTCCATTACAAAATAGCTATCATTCCTAATAATAAAAATATTAATTCAAAAAAGAAAAGAGAGAAAGGAAAAAACTATCACTCCCTCAGGATTTGGACTTATTTAGATGAAATGTTACTGATTAAGAAAAAAGAAGGAATGATATTAATAAATGAATATTGATTGTGTTAATGGGAAAAAAAGGTATGGAGAGACATTTGAAGTGTTAATTATGTATTTTTGTTACAATATGGAATATAGCAATTGAAATAGTAAAGCTTAATATAGGATTTGGATTTATTTAGATGAAATTTTATTGATGACTGACTTAGTTGTACTGAAATATATTAACTTGAATATAATATACTACTAGAGGGAATAGAGAGGGGTGCTTTTCTTTTAACTTTTTTTTAAATGATTTAATTTGATCTTTATGAGTATGACTTTGTATTTGGACAATTGATTGCCCTGCCACCACAGTGATTCTTAAGCACTGGTTTGTAAAATGAAAAAACTAATAAAACTTGTTTAAATAAATAAATAAATAAGGAATCCTTTATTCCTACTTCATTTTGAATGACCTTCAGTACCCCTTGGCCATTATGAACTCAGCTGAGCTGAAAGGTTTATTTGTGCAAAAAGTGCCGTACCATAAAATTCCATGTTTGTGGATCATTCAGTTTTCTTTTTTAACTGAAGAAAATGCTATTAGGACAAAACATTTCTCCCAATATTGAAATAGTCATATCTGCTTAACTGATTGGCTTGAATGTTGTATCAATGCAAATAAAAACAGAACCAAATCTCATAATTAAGCACAGTGCTTAATACATTTTAAAAGAATGTGCACAGGATTGTATTTTTTTATTTCCATCGTCTGAAGAAATTAGGTTACTGTCTTCTTATCCTCTTATTACATGTCTTCTTAGTGGACATGTAATAAACTCTAGTAATTGACATATTGATAATGTTTTGTATAAGTTGTCCCACTGAATTCTGATAATTGTATAAGCATCATGTCTCATTCTGCTATATTAATTCGCCAACGTTAGGTTCCCTTAAAATCAATATATTATTACTGGGCCATAATATTGAATTTTTGAATGCTTGTATGCTTCTGTTCTAAATCCTAGGTTAAAATGTTTTGTGGAATCAGCAGAGACATAATGGAATTAAAATGGACTGTATAAATATATAGCCTAACAACTAGCATTTAATCAAGGGATAAATTCCATACATATTAATGTTCTGGTGATAGTCTTTAACTTACTAGATCATTCCAAAATGTTACTGTATAAGCAAAGGTGGTGGGTGACAAGTCCTTTTTCTCATTTCTTTTTTACTTTAGTCTTCCTTTGCATTGAGGAAGGCTACAACCCATATGGAATCTTATTCTTTTTACACAATATGATAACAAATAATGGTGCAATATACTCAGTTTGCAGCCTGGATCCATTCAGGTCTCTTCTTAATCTCTGAAGGTTTGTTTACATTACAAAGTTTCAATGGTTACCTGAGAATTATTTCAGGGTTGTCATTTAGAGACAATAATCCCTGACCCTCATGGAATTCACTGGATTGTTTTAGGTCTTTGTGTTTCTTTATGGACTGTGGAATTGACCACTGCCCTGCACTCCCCAAGAATAAACTATTCCTGGAGTAGGTGTTTGCCTAATTGTAGATGAGGTGTCATAAAACAGACAGCCCTGATCTTGCTAGAATCTGTGGGTTTTCTTTTACTCCCTTAAATTACAGTAATTCTCTGCATAAAGAATTTAAAATCTAAGACATTAAAAAAAGTCAGTGTTTGATTGGCCAAGATAATTGGTTGTCTTGGGAACTGGTAAATCTAGTCTTTTGGTCATCTGTTACATTGCAGCCTAGATCTTAATCAGTCATCTTATCTTCCAACTACAAATTCTGTAACATTTTTCAGCATAAATAAAACAGGTATACATCAGCCTTCCCCATCTGATACCCACAAGATGTATGGTAGTCCCCACAACTCCTAGTAGCAGCAGGATAGGAAAATTCCACCCTTCTTTCCTCATTTTCTGGCACACACATCCTCTTTCCCCAGCCTCTATGTGCATACACATACCCTGCATCCTCTTTTCCCCTGCCCCTCACCAGCGTGAACAGCACTCATGTACTTTGGAGTAAGAGAAATGCAGGAAACAAGAGAAATTTGATTGAGTGGTAAAGTATCTGGGAACAGAAGTGCAGGAATGAAGGGCTTTTAATGGTCCATGGGGAACATTTTATTTCATTCACACTCAAGCAATTCCTTCCACGTAATTGATCAAACAGGCTGGACAAGGTCAATAATTGGAGATAATTTAAAAACATGATTTATGCTATTCAATCATATATCTGTCCTACCTTTGGCTCTGCTAAAACAGGGTTTGCAGGTTTTTATATTATTTCAAAAACCTACAAAACAGATTTGGACAAGTTGATAATGAGTCTAAAGAAAAAATGTATACATTTTCAAAGAGAAATTCTTTTAAACCATACATAATCCTTCAAATTGATGGTAACTCTCTAACTTTATGTTGCAAATATTCCAAAACAGATAATTGATTCTTTCTTTTAACAATAAGCTTCAGACTATAAATATTTTGAAGGCTCACCTTGTTTACTTTAATACTTTAAATTATCTATAATATTTTAACATAATCCTTAATTTTAAATTCCCTTGATCCGTATTATGATATATGAGACTATTTATTTAAAGTATTTCTTTTTTGCCTTTTTGCTTGATAGCAGACCCCTGTAAAGTGATTGGAAATATGTGATAAATAATATAACATTATTCATAACATTTAAAGTTATTTGGCAGATGATATTGGAAATTATTCAGTTCATAATGATTAACCTCTTGATGTTATTGCTACTGGTGTTTTAATAGAAAGTGGGCAATCAAATACAGGTATGGTGACTAAATCCAGAAAACCAGGAGAAGTGGTAGAACTATGCAGAGTACCTAAAATAGGCCTGATGTAGTGGATAGTGATATTTCCCCGTGGAAAGACCTATGCAGATGTTGATCTCTGGTGAAGAATATGCCACAAGAAGAGCAGGGTCCATTAGTTTTCATGAAAACTCAGAATGTGGTATCTTGCTTTGTGGGAACCTTCTGTTTGTACAATTTCCTCAGCTCCCTCGTTCCTCTAGGCAGCCCTGAAACAGTATTAAGTTGTCTGTAGATACCTTCTCCAACTGTTGATTCTAGGTATGTTTGGTCTACCAGGATGGAAATTTTAGAATTTACAGTCCCAATATATCTTAATATACACTGAGAAAAGCTACCAAGATCATTTTCATGACGCAAAACTAATTCCAAAGGGCTCCAAGCTGAGACATTTGTATTAATGAATACCCCCCTGTAAGAACTTCCATAGGAAATTATCTTTGTGAAGCTTATTAATGCCCTGCTGACTTAGTGAATTATACATCAGGCACATTCTGATTTTGGCCCTCATGCTGTCTAATGAATTTCTTTGAAAACTAAACTGGAACCATGCCTTAAAAAAATAGAGGAACAGCTCAACCTCTTGCTGACAAAATTTGGTAAATCAGAAATGGGCAAAGTTGTAATAAGATAAAGGAATTTATCCATTTATATATCCATTCATATTTCATTTTCTAACTAACTTTTTCCTTTGAAGGAAACTAGTCATCCATAGTCTGTTGAAGCACTTATCTCTGAGTGATGTAATCGGTTTATTTGAAAGGACTGAAACTGATTTTATACTCACGGAACTATATTATAAACATCTTCATAGGACTGAGACTTTTGCTTGAAAATAATGTCAATGAAACCAGACAAACTTACTTTTTGATTATGAATTGTTCATAACTGGATCTGTAAAGTTGATCTGAGTGACTGTTTAGAATATTTAAGTTGCTTCAAAAACATGATTTTTAAGATGCATTTAAAATAATTATTTTTGAAATATTCAGTTAGGTTTTCTTGTCTATATTATACAAGAAAAACATTTCTACCTTAACTATTTTGCATCCTAGTTTTTAAAAGTTAATTGCCATTTATTAAGTTAAAATAATTTGCAACAGTTTGAAATGGAGCTATAGTTAAAGAATGAGCATATTTTGTGTTGAGAGATATATATTCAGTTTTTAGAACTTTAAATAGCTCTTCTAATAGAAAGTACCGGTATGAGGTGAAGAAAAGCAAAGAACATGTGTGAATCTTAGAAACTTGAGGGCTAAAATTTAGCTACCATTTAAAAACTAATGTTAGTTTACTACAATTTATTGCTTGAGTCAGAAAAGAAAATGGCTGCACAACCTCTTGCTTGGTCAAATACTTGAAGATAGTAATCCATCACCCACTTCTATGGACTAAACTCTATTGGATTTAAAAGGATCTCAACATAGAAGTGTTGACTAAGGCTACAGTTCTAAATGTACTTTCTCAGAAGTAATCTTATTAAAGACGCTGGGATTTATCTAAGAGTATACATTACAGAGTTACATTATACAAAGTCTCATTCAGACATTCATTCCTGCCTTTATTTATCCTTTTCATTATTTGAAACAGGCTATTTCATTGTGTTCCTATGAAATACCATGTCTTCTGAGAGTTATTTTACATGGATTGTTATACATAGGTTAATTAGTTTTTGCAGCTTTTGTGGGACTAACTTCAATTAATAATATGAAATATACATGTGGGGAAGTTCATTCATCTATGTTTTCTGTCAAATGAATCTCATAATAAATGGTCCTCCCATTCCAAATCTTTGGTACATACTATAGGTAGTTCTGTTATTATTAAAATGATAGTACATTATATTTGGTCAAAATAACTATTTTGAATTGTTGCAGAAGATGTATAACTTGAATAATCCGTTATGCCTGTTAAAACATAAAAATGGATCACTAGATCAGTGATGGCGAACCTTTTAGAGACCGAGTGCCCAAACTGCAGCCCAAAACCCACTTATGCATCATTGGGTGCCGGGTGGGTGTGGCCCATTGGCTGAGTGTGGCCAATTGGGTGGGTGTGGCCCAGTGGGTGGGCGTGGCTGCAGTGGTAAAGGCAGACTGGGTGGGACTAAAAAGTTTAATCAATCAATTCCAACTTTGCAAGATTTTTTTTCCCCGCGAGAAGTTGAAATTGATTGATTGAATCTTTTTTTTTTTGTACACGGCGGCGGAGGCCTAAAGCGAAAAGGTTTTATAAAACCCAGCTGAAGGCCTAGGATTGGGGAGATGGTGTGCATGCCCACAGAGAGGGTTCTGAGTGCTGCCGCTGGCACCCGTGCCATAGGTTTGCCTGCCTCCAGAAGCAGTAAATGCTCCAACACTGGAAGTTTTTAAGAAGAGACTGGACAGCCATTTGTCCGAAATGGTGTAGGGTTTCCTGCCTGAGCAGGGAGTTGGACTAGATGACCTCCAAGGTCCCTTCCAACTTTACTACTACTACTACTACTACTACTACTACTACTACTACTATTATTATTATTATTATTATTATTATTATTATATCACTTGATAAAAGAGGGGCATCATTCAGACTTTGTGCCAACCAATACCTCTCAGCCCTAGGAAGAACTATTGCTGAAAATATGGCCAAGAAAACTGCTTACTATAGATTAGTCCATGTAGTCAACAAGAGTAAAGTCTAATTGAAAGGTTCATATACATCCAAAAAACTCTACTGTTATTTTTCTGAATTATTTTGTTTTGATAGGACATAGGAAAAGATCTGATAAAACATAATACTGTTTTATGTTCTGAAGTCATATTTAGTCTTGAAGTTACTGTGTATTGTATGTTCAAGTTCTGCTTGGACCGCAAAGCTCAAAGTGAATATTTTAAATAAGACTCAAAGCAATGTATAAAATGTGGGTCATCTTTTTCCTTAGGAGTTAGAAATTGGAAAAAAAAATGATGTTCAAAGACTTTATTGTTGAATTAGCAAAAGCCTCTATTCAGGCTATATATTACATAAATACAGTATTAATACTGTTGGAAATATAAGCACACCCATAAAATCATTACTACATGAAAGTAAATCAGATGACTAAGAGCTGACAAACAGCTGACTAAAAGGGCAATAAGATTTGAGGAGATTGTTATAAATCATTTTTAATAGTTGACAGTAGTTATAGATAGTTACAAACAAATTATGTAGCTTTTAGCAGCAGTTGACAGTAGTTTTTTTATTTTATTGTCCTTCTTTACATTTAATGGATAATTTCAAAGGGAAATTACGTACACCCAATCATCGGGGATTAGTAATTTAATTTCAAAAAAATATTCTTCAACAGTGAAAATTTTGAAGATCCCTGGGTTGGGGGAAGAAAAGTTTTTTTCTTTGGATTTACTAGCTGGACTGATAACTCCCTCTCTCTCCTCCCTCCTCCTCACCCCCCCATCTTGAAGAGACTTTCCTGAAAGTCTTAATAAAATTTCAATGAATCTAGTATAATATATGCCATTTTTACTATAATGTATCTTAAGGTAAAACTACCCTAGCTAAGATAGGGTAAAACTCAATGATCTAATCTTCTTGAACTACTGGCATCCTTGAAGTATTTTGGTCTAAGGCATTGGTGTCCAGCCAACCTGCCCTGATATCTGAGGGATGAATTGTAAACCAACCCATCTAGTGAGCCTACATTGGGAAGATCTTCTAAAAACAACCAGAAATAAAGCCAATATTTCTTGTGGGACTGATTGAGATTGAAATGGGGTGTGGGGCCTGAGATGCCATGGGGAATGTCCACCATAAATATGCTAATCTGCACATGGGAAAAGCACCAGACAAATTTTACAGGTTAAGGAAAGTGTAAAAGCCATAAGGTAACTCTAATTTTATATAATGCAGTAATATGAGTTGTGATTTATATATAAGCATGTTATGCACATTGCTGCCTTGCCTTTTAAAAGTCATAAGATAAAGGTTTCAATAAGGGGAGGAAAACAACATGAAATAGTATCTGACATATGATATGCTTCCAACATATTGATGCCATGTGGTGAAATGTTAGCACATAGAATAATAAATACGATTGACTAAATTTAATAAGAACATATTTGAAATACGTTTGCACAGGAGCATTTGCAGGTTGGGGTGGATGGGTGCTGTAGTGGATTCTTTTTGCTGCATGTATCTGGAGGGCCGCATATGCAGGATCATCAAACACCTCTCCTCTCTTTTCAATGGAATTGATAACGAAGTGTATTATAGAAGTACAAATTCTATACGTCCTGTTGACACTCACATGCATACCTGAAATGCACACCCAGAATACTAAACTAAAAGCAACCAAATGTTTAAAGCTGAAACATATTCCTCTGGTGAAGCTGCGAATAAATTCAAAGCAAAACCAGCCCTTGGTGAGTGGCTTGCTGGTGGGAGGAGTTCCCATGGCAATAGAAAGAGTTGGCATGACTGATATCAGCCGCGTCCCCCAAAACAGGCTAAGCGGGACCCAATCAGGGGGTTCACGCGAGGAGACCACGCCAATGTCCTCCTCCCGTCCCCGCAACGCTGCGAGGCGAACTCCCGCCCGTACTGCAAAGCCGCAGCCCAGTGCAGCACCATTCCCCTATTGACAGCTCCTGATAGCGAGAAGGGGCGGGCGGCGGGCGGGGGAGGATGAGAGCCACCGGCCAACCAAACCTGGAAAGCGCTCGAGGCTATACCCTCCTCCTGCTCTCCAGATCGAGCTACGACTCAGATTGGCTAGTTCTGGCTATCAATCAGGCTATCCAGCCGGCTAGCTAAATGGGTGGGTTAGGCTGAGGGATTTGCTCTTCAGCCTCGGCAGGGAACGGCGGAAAGTGGGTTCTTTTGGCATGCGTGGGGGAAGTCAGTAAGCAACGACTGGCCGTCGCGTTAAAAGAAAATAGGAAGAGATGCCCTCAGCGCGAGAGAATTTCCAGCCATGCAGGAAGCTCAGATCAAGATCTCTCTTTCGTTTTCCTAAGCAGTGAGTAGCCTGTGAAAGGAGGGAGGGCATCGCTAGCAAATGCATACTGTTTACTCGCGCGTCATCCTCCCAGTCAAATCCCAGCCACCCAGCTCTTTCCCAGTTGCAATTTCAACTCAGGCAGTCAAAGTTGGGTGGTGGTAGCAGGTCCTGTCCTGCATTGAGTTGGATGGACATGTTTTTCTTCACAGCTCCTCCCTGTAGTCTGCTTACCTTCCTCCGGATCACAGGTGAAAATGAACTTCAGCTTTCTGGGATGATCTGACTTGGTCCTTCGCTTCCTCCCCCCACCCGCGATTTCCTTTCCCTTCTGTTTCTTATCTGCAATGCTTTGAAAAAGCAAGAACCAGAGGCTGACGTCTCACCCAGCATGAAGAGGTGCAAGTCAGATGAGCTGCAGCAGTTAGACGGAGACTCTGCTGGGACAGAAGATGCCCTCCTTTTGCCTACCATGGATGCCAAGCTTGGGGACTCAGCTGCTGCTCCGGCAGATTTGGGTATCTCCAATCCAAACCCAGCTCCCCATCTTGTTACCCGGTGCAAACCTCCTGATTTAAAGGTATTTTTAAATGCTTTTTAGAAATGTATTTGACTGGACTAGAGCCTGGACCCCCAACTGGGAGGTGTATAAATTATTGACAAGTGCAAAAATATCACAGGTGCTACATTTGCATGTACTTATTTTTAAAGGTCCATCAGTCAATGCAATAATTCTACTATTCAGCTTGCATGACAAGTTCCCAGAGCTGAATTTTCTTGTGTTCATATATGTTCATTGTTAAATAACAGACTTCCTTCACTTAGTCGCCTTTGCAACATAATATAAATAAAATATATTCTATAGTGGTGCAGTGATTGGGGAATCTGATTTGATCATATTCAATGACATTTTAAGTTGACATTTCACACCATCATTTTTATCTATGTATATCTTTAGGCTGCAGTTCCATACCCGAAAATAAACTCCAGGGAGCCCATTGGGACCTATATTTAAACAGACACTGTTACAGAGTTGTATTGCTGGTTTTAAATTTTATCTGGTAATTCCTTGACTGCTATTTACTATGTGTAGAAATACAAATTACTAAGTAGAATTTAATAAAGTAATACTCAAATTAGTGGAAAATTTAGACAGCTCTTAGACAAACTTATGCAATTTCACCCTTGGTTTGTTAGACATCAGTGACTATCAAAGGATGTTGATCTGAAGAGTGGACATTGTTATAATAGGATAATGATCAAGTGTAGCTATGATTATCTTTATTGTGGAGTATGATTTAATGAACTTGGTAAAATTAACTGCACAATTGCAAAATATACTCAAATTATAAACTATAATCTTATTCCCACATATATAGGATATGGTATAGCTTCTAATAATGGTTTACACTAATGATTGTGTGATAATGATATTTGTATGGATTATTTATTACTTTTGAGTTTAAGATGTTCCCAAAAGAATTTCCCAGACAGATTGTTATCATTGTGAATTATTTTTAATAAAACCAGACTACCATATAGGCTAACAAACAGTACTTAAACTGGTTTGAATATAAAAATTATAGGTTACAGAGTCCTGTTGCAAGTTCATTGACTCACTGTAACAGTAAAATTTCCCTTCAAGTAACCAGGAATAAAACCTTTTATAAATTAGAAGAGCATTCCTGCTGCTTTTCTTTTAGACTTTAATGAGCCATAAATGACTGTTTCAGGGCACAGCCAGATGGCTGCATTATAGTACTATTCCTGAATCAGCAGAAAACTATGCCGGCATAAATTGTGTTGCCCTGAACCTTACTATGTCTCAGGAAAGAGCCAATTAATGGTGCCAATATTAAAAATGTTATTGCAGGATGGGTTAAGGAAAATGATTGCTGGATTCCCCTAACTACTTTTCCCCTTCTGCTGAGCACCATCTCCATAGATGAAGTGGGGATCACTGCTAATCATTCTTCTTAACCTATGGTAGATTAGGGTTAGGCAAGTGTAGAAGATGAAAAGTTTAACCATCTTTCAAATTGCCTGAGTGACAGTCCTCAAAAGCTTTCTTCTATATCCGCAATCTATCGTGGCTTTCCTTACTTTCCATCTTACCTCAGGCCTTCCGGTGCTTGTGATCTGTAACATGGATAACATGGGCACAGGTGAAGCAAGAAGGAACAATGAATATACAAGCAACTTCCATTCTCAGCTAGTGATACAAGGGAAGGTTATTGGTGACAAAATGCAGAAATAACCTGTAGAATGGTCAAAATGACACTGCTACCCTACAGGAAATAAGGACAAGACAGCAATATATAATGGATAGCATCTGTCTCTTTTTCACAGTCTAAATTAACCTTTAATGAAACATAGAATTACACTCCGCTAAAAGACTGCTAATCCTGTCGACACAGATCTAATTCTTTTTCAAACGAGCATTGAATCTGTACACAATAACAAGGTCAAGTGAAAGTGTCTCTCAGACATTACATGGAAGGTCCCTCTGAGAAATCTGTTTTCTTCTCCAACTCACGCTAAAATGACCACAAAGGGCAATGCTCAGCATCTAGAGGAGTAGGGGGTATGCCTCTAGCAGTACAAAGTGGCCAATAGGAGTTGAACTGATCCCCAGCCCATACCACATTATTAACCATATGGTTGATTAAGTGTGTTAAAAAGTATCTCCAGCAAAAATTGCGTTGAAAAGAGGGAGATCATATTTTAAAACTTGAACAGCTGAAGATAACATAAACTACTAGGGATGAGACAGAGGGAAACTAATTAAGATGTGGCATATACCTAGCTGTGCTGGTTCAGAAATTCTGGGAGTTGAAGTCCACGAGTCATAAAAGAGCCAAAGTTGCCTACCCCTGGGTTAGGGGGTTAGCCCTGAAGTACAGGGCTCTCAGATGGGTCAGTAATTACTGTAGATACTCTTGCAAAAATGGAGTAACTGTACATTAATGATTTTATTTGGTGTTTATATTTGCCCAAGATGTGGGCTGGTACATTTTTGTGTTTTCTCTGTGGAACTTTATTATATCTCGAAAAATAATTGAATTCCTGCAAACATTTTATAATAATACTGTTCTCCAGGTGTTTTGGGTTTTATTGGTTGAAAACTAGAGATAGAAATAGAATAAAATAATTTAAAATGTATAAACTATATTTTTTCTGTCTAAGATGAATAGAACACCAAATATACCCTCTCTATCATTGTTCTATAATTCTTTGGCTCCCATCCCATTTAAGATCTGCTCATCCCCACTTCCATTTAAATGCTCTCCCTAGGAAATTATTTATCTATTAAATTTTCTCAAATTGTTGGGATCACACCAATACATACTTGTAACTTTACCTTTTTAAATATTTCTGTTGGGTTTGTATGGCCCCAGGTTATGTTTTTTTATAAAAACATTATTGATGAGAACATATAAAAATGTCTTTCAGTGATGTCTCATGGTCAACGTCTCTAAGTTTTTGATGTACTTGTCAACCATATTTTTTTAAAAAAAATGTTAATTCTACTCAAGTTTTTCAGAACAGTTGCAGTCTTTTTACAGTTATATTTACAGCCAACAAAAAAATATGGATTTTTTTAAAAAAAATATAACACATTTGAACAAGATGCACCCAGTATATAACGTGTTGAAATGTACCAGTACATAACTTGTTGAAATGTAGCAATCGGTGAGAAGATCAGCCAGAGGTGTTAATCTCGTCTGATATGATTAAATATGGGTGAGATCAAAAAAATGTCTTGTCTAAGGAAGCATTATAATCCCAGAACAAATATCTGCATCATTTCTAAGGTGACCAACCGTCCTCCTTTAGGGAGGACAGTCCTCCTTTTGTAAGTTCTGTCCTCCCTCAAAAAGTGTCCTCCTACATGTCCTCGTTTTCGTTATTTAAAGACTAATCTGCAGGACTTTTTTTTCTCATAGAAAGCTCAGAACGGCATTCTGGCACCTTTTTTTGATGGTTTTTTTGTTCAACTTTTGCATGAGCTGTGCTACTCCCGCTATTGGCTTTCGAAAGCCAATAGGAATTGCTGCTGAGCGTGCCAAAACACCCGACCGGCAAACTTTGCACATGCAAGTTGTCTGTATTATTGTTGCAATGAATAAAATGTTTCTTTTATTTACGATATTTTTTTCTTCAATTTATTTGTGTCCTCCTTTTCATTGTAAAAAAGTTGGTCACCTTATCATTTCTAATTTTAGCACTATGAAATTTATATACTGGTCTTCATCCTGTGATTACAGGATGGGTTTACAATGAAGAAAAGAAATCTGAGTAAAAAAAAATAGAAGAGTCCAATAAAACAGCAGA
The DNA here is from genome assembly GCF_016545835.1 of Crotalus tigris. NCBI lineage: Eukaryota > Metazoa > Chordata > Lepidosauria > Squamata > Viperidae > Crotalus > Crotalus tigris. The sequence goes on from NW_024096508.1 coordinate 152,832, forward strand.
CAACTCTAAAGGCATCAGAAGGAACCAAGGCCACGATAAATTTATCAGAGAGTGTAAAATTGTACAGGATGCTATTTAGTGAATTTCACTGCCATGTTTTATATTTCCTAGGAATTGGAAAGTTGCAAGTGTAGCATTGTTAGCATTCAGAAAAACGCAAGGATATTTCAGTTGTCATGTGCTGAAAATATGTTAATCACAGTATATAAAATACTAGTGGTTTAAAATGAAAATAGAATACCTTTCATGCAAATATATATGTAAAAAGATACTATGATGAAAAACGGAATGCTATTTTCCCTGGAAAGAACAAAAACTGTATTTCTTTTCAAAACTCTTTTTAGACAGGATTCTCAAACTTTGTAGCATTATGATGTCCCAAAATGACAGGTGAATTGGTAGAACCCCTTCATAAAAAATTCCCTTAGAGCAAGAATGCATTTCAAGTGATGGTCAGAAAGATAATTTAATACACGTATTTTTATACATTCATTTATAATAGAAATCATCAGGATAAGACACAGTCAAAGAATATTTCAGAGATAAGATATACAAAACCCAAGTAATAAACAACCCACTATATCTAAGCAATAGCAAAGGTCAGTTTTCCAGAAAAATCAGTTGCATAACCCACTGCTAAGAATATATAAGGCAAGCTTGTTGCTGACACTGTTCTAGAACCTGACTCATCATAGCTCAGTAGATGTTTTTATACAGGAAGTCTTTTAGTATTCACCTACATACAGGTGATGCTAATTGGCCTCAAACAGAATCTAGAACTACTCAGGAGGAATTCCCTATTTCCATGCAGCTCTTCCTTGAAGTCTAGTGATCCTCTATCTCCCTCGTATCTTTGAATCTCAATCTGTACAACTAGCTCTTTTGTGAACTTGGGTATATGAAATTTTGTAATTAATCCAAGGCCAAAAGCTAAGAAATGGTAGGACTCAGTTCTGCCATGATTGCTATACTGGGCCCTGACTTTAAAACGAATAACCTATTTTTCTTCCTCTTGTTACTCTTTTCAGATAATGATTGTGATTGGACAGGGAAGTCTTGATATAACAAGGAACTCAGAATTGAGTTCCCAATTAAAAACAAAATATTTGAATTGTTAGTTTTTATTTTAACTCAGCTAGCTTGTGTCTTGTGAATCTGAAATGGAGTTTAAAGTGAAATGAACTCCCTTTCCAGCTATGAATAGGGAGACAAGAGGCAAGAGCATTAATTCATTTCCATTGTGTGTGGGTTTTTTTCTTTTTATCCCTATAGGTGACAAAATGGAGGCAGAAGCAGGCAAACTTACTAACACTCTCCATATACAATGGTTTGACCCCAGTTGGGCCACCATTTTGACTTTTTCCCCAACCTGGAAACAAAGAGTGATTAGATGGAAGAGATAATAAGTCATAAACCTAAATGTTGTTTTGTAGCTGATAAAGGAAATATGACTTTCCCCATTGTCTAATATGAATTACCAGATGCATAGCAATCCTGTATTATCAATATCAGCAGACAGGTTAAGTATATCATGAGAACATAAACAGTCTAAGCCAAGGCTCCTTCTCCCAATAATACAATTATTGTAGCTATTGTAAAGTAAGGCCAACAAAGGCCACTTAGTCAACTAAAATAAAAGACATTCTGCTTTTTACTTTAATTTAGGGGTCTTCAAACATGGCCCTTTTATGACTTGTGGACTTCAACTTCCAGAATTCCTCAGCCAGCTATACTATAGCTGGCTGAGGAATTCTGGGAGTTGAAGTCCACAAGTCATAAAAGGGCCAGGTTCGAAGACCCCTGCTTTAGTTGTATTGTAATTGGTTCCCTTAATTGATTGAATGCAACTGTTATTGTCTTGCTGGGATATTCCTTAAAGACTAAAGATCACACTGCTTGCTCAGTTCTTCCTTGAAAACCAGAGAACCTGTGATATGTATTTAAGGAGCCCCTGGAAAAGAAAGGAGGCCTGAAGTTAATAATCTGAGGGTAAATTAGAGAGAGTATGTTGTTTTGTGACTTTCAAATTTTCTGCCACCTTTTGGTTTTGAAGATAAATGAAAAGCTATTGGTATTAGTTTCATTTTACATCCATTTACTACATCCTCTTCCTTTATTTTCCCATAATTGTTTTTCTTTTTCCCCCACTTTATGTTTCTTTTGTTTGTTTTTTAAATGCTTTTTAGGTTCTATTTGTTTTCTTCTCTCATCCACAATTGCTACAGAGAAGGTACAAAGAATAACTGGATTAGGGTTAGAAAGTGTTGGTATATCAGGATGTATATTTTTGTGAGGCATAAAACAAATGTAGAGAAAGGTTGTATAGGTTCATTTTTCAGTAGTGTAATTCTGCCTATTTCAATGGATCTTATACTATACAAATATATTTATATTTGTAAATTAGAATTGTAACCTTAATAATAAAAAAGGAAAAGTGGTAAATGGGAGAGAAAGCAAAAAGTGTGGATGGATATAAAAGATATTATATTCTCAATATTGTGTAAGGGGATTCTAAATTACTATACTATTTTATATCTGGTCTTATAACAACATAACATCAAAACACATAATTTGCTATTTTATTAGAATGCCAAACTGTTGTATTTTTGAGGATATTTGAAAAACCTGGGAGTAGAATTTAATACAATTGGTAAAATACTTTTTATTGCAGCCTAAATGAAGATACTTTGAAGTTTTGTGTGTGGACATTAGTTCCACTGCGTTCTGCTTTATATACACACAGTCTTTTAGTCTACATTCACATTTCTGTGAAATAGGATTCTTTTGGAGATATGTTTTCTGTCATGGTATGCAGCTTTCACCTTTGAAGATTACTTTAGCTCCACTTAGTGTACATGCTTGCAAATATGTCAACCTCACTCTTATTTGGCTTTAACTGTAGCATTGTAGAGCATTTCTACATAGCATTGCTTCTATCCCTAAATTCCTCCAACTGCTCATTCCAGAACAGTAGAATACAATGAGCTAATCTATGCTGTCCCTCTAGGTCAGGGGGGTCAAACTGCTGGCCCACGGGCCGGATGCATCATGCTGAAACCACACCCGCCCCAGCTCTGGCAATGGGGGAAAAGTTGTGATACGTCGCGATATGTCACGTGACATTGCAAGTTCGACACCCCTGCTCTAGGTATCCAATAAAAACTTGAAAAAAATGTCAGTCCGTCGGTGATCCACTCAAGCCACTGCCTGACTTGAAGTACCAAAAAACCTCTCCCTTTCCCTCAGCCTCAACCAATACATATTTTCAGTACACATTGTATGCATTTGGCTGGCCATTTACAAAAACAAAAACAAAAAGGCACAGTGGCCTTAGCAGTTAAGATAGCTGGGCTATTGACCAGAAGGTTGGCAGTTTGAGATCCAAGTATCGCGTAATGGGGTGAGCTGCTGTTTTTACCCCTGCCAACCTAGCAGTTTGAAAGCAAGCAAATGCAAGTAGATAAATAAATACTACTTTGGTGGGAAGGTAGCAGCACTCCATGCGCCTTGGCATATAGTTATGCTGGCCATATGACCATGGAAGCATCTTTGGACAATGCTGGCTAGGAAATAAAGAAGAGTACCACCCCTAGAATCAGACATGACAGGACAGGGGAAATATTTGCCTTTATCTTACAAAAACAAAACAGAAGGTTTGTGAAAGGATGATCTGCCTGGTTTCCCACCATCACGTTTCCACTATTACAAATTTATGGAGGTCTGTTATCAATTTTGTCACAATGTATTTTTTTAGGGTATGTAACCAGTGACTAAGTGAGGAAAGGGCTTGTTAATTATAAACATAAGCAGCCTGAAAAGACTAGTTAGTGATTGTGAAGGTATTTCTATACCACCATCCTCATTGGGACTCTATTGAAATAATCAAAATGCCTTCTAAGCAGACTTCTGGTTTGATATCTTGGCATAACGGACGCAGGAAGACAGGGATCCATCTTCCACGTTCGATTTTGCCCTGCTGGTGACCCTAAAAAGGGTTGAAAGTTGCCCTGGAGAGGCGACGAAGAAGGAGGGGACCCTTGTTGATCGCGGAGGGGTGGCGACCTTCCGTTTGATCTGAGGAAGCCCTCCAAACCAGCGGAGGAAAGACTGTCTACATTTGTGTAGCCAGTCAGAAACTGCTGACAGCCGAAGGAAATAAGCACTAATGAGCAACTTTTGAGCAACATGGATGAAACTGGGAGAGACTCTATCCTCTCTTTATAACTTTAAGACTTTTTCCTGAAAAAAAAAAACACCCAAAGCAAAGAATCCTCCCTAATGAGAGAGGGAAAGGGAATTTTCACCCTATTCCATAGCTGTTGTAATCTTCATCCACCACTAGATGTCAGCATTGGTTTATTTTTCAAATTTTAAAAATGAACAAATTGCCTTTAAAATGAGAATTTTAAACATTCAGTAATTTCAAACTTATCCAAATTTAGGTTTTATAGTCATTTCATTTCAATACATTTTGGTCTTCTATAAAAGGTTTAATTCGCCACTTCTGTTAGTAAAAAAGATAGGGCAAAAATCCCCCTCCTTCCCTTTTGGAGGTTTTTTGCTTCTTGGGATTTTTTTTCCTTCAGGAAAGTTGATAAGTAGGATAGAGAAAATCGATGATTTTACCCAGATTCAAACGCGCTGTTTACAATCAGCTTAAAATAGTGCTTTTGACTTTGGTTGCTTGCAGCTTGGGCCAGACTCTGAAGTTAGGCTACACCTTTCTCCTGTTGGTTTCTGGAAGACTTCTCCTGGACTGATCGGGTCGACTGCCATCTCTCCGAGGTCCCCGGGACTTCCTTCTTTGCCACTTCTTCGAGGCGGTTTCTGGCCCATTTAGGGTGCCCTGACAGGAAGAAACTCAGCTGAAGGGCACGGAGTCCCGAATCCCTCAACTGCTGCACTGCTGCGCAGGACCAGAAGTCTAGAATACTATATGTTGGTATGAGAAAGGAAATATGAAAATACCAAGAGGGTCTGAATAAGGGAAACTTTTGGTTACCCAAATATAATTTACTATGAGAAAACTATAAGCGATAGAGATGGGATATTATATTATTAAACAGATGTTTGAATATGGTTAAGAAAATAGATAACTGTTACAAATAAAAGTATTATTATAACTAGAAGGATAGGATTTCTTACTAGAATATTATATTTTGTTATGAGAAGGGAAATATGAAAATTCTAAAAGGGTTTGAATAAGGGAAGCTTTTGGTTACCCAAATATTATATATTATGAGAAAATTATAAATGATAGAGATATTTTGAACATTGATGGGAAATTAATTAATATCATGTGAAGTATTAATACTACTTTACAATGCCTTGGTAAGGCCACACTTGGAATACTGCATCCAGTTTTGGTCTCCACGATGTAAAAAAAATGTTGACACTCTAGAAAGAGTACAGAGAAGAGCAACGAAGATGATTAGGAGACTGGAGGCTAAAACATATAAGGAACGGTTGCTGGAATTGGGTATGTCTAGTTTAACAAAGAGAAGGACGAGGGGGGACATGATAGCAGTGTTCCAATATTTCAGGGGCTGCCACAAAGAAGAGGGAGTCAAGCTATTTTCCAAAGCACCTGAAGGCAGGACAAGGAGCAACGGGTGGAAACTAACCAAAGAGAGAAGCAACCTAGAACTAAGGAGAAACTTCCTGAAAGTTACAACAATTAACCAGTGGAACAACCTGCCTCCAGAAGCGGTGAATGCTCCAACACTGGAAGTTTTTAAGAAGAAACTGGACAGCCATTTGTCCAAAATGGTACAGGGTTTCCTGCCTGAATAGAGGGTTGGACTAGATGACCTCCAAGGTCCCTTCCAACTTCATCATCATCATCATCATCATCATCATCATCATCATCATCATTATTATATGCAGTTGAGATATGTTTTGGCTAGAAAAGATATTATAAACTGATATTATTGATATTATGTATAATACTAGAAAAATGTGATGAAGATGTCTATATTTAGTTTTATATGTATCAACAGTAACAAGAACTGTATTTGTCCAGGGTGGAAAAATGCATACCACCGGAAGAGGAGAGGATCAAGGAAGCACTGGATGGTGTAATATTGAAACTAGACTGAGAAAGTTAATACGTACCACTGAATTATCAATGGACAGACACCACGTTGTTTATTAAGTATTTATGATTGTAAAATTAGAAAATTAATAAAATGTTAACAAAAAAATCTAAGCAGTCTGGTGCTTAATGTACTGAGCCCTTTCCTGCTAAAGAAAAGTGGGAAACTGATGTAGCTCTCGTCAGGCTCATCCCTGATAAGTCAAGCCAGCATTCACTTTAACAGGGTAGTTGATGCTGGAAAAAATATTTCAAACGTGGAATTCAAGAGCTTCATGGAGCTTCTCAGTTGCAAAATGGAAAAAAAAAATGTTTTTAGTGATTTGGATTATGCTGCAGCTCAACTGGAAATATCCACAGCTGCCAAATCCAATCAACATTAAGGGGTCACAGAGCTGGATAGGCATTTGAATTATTACAGCTTCTTACATGGAAGTGTCAAATAGATGTCTTTTTACTTGGCAGCAATAGAGGTTGAACTGGGCACTTATATTTAGCTGCATATTATTTCTATTCCACTCTCACCTCTACATCCCAGCTATTTTTCCCCCCTTATTACAAAAAGGGTTATTGTAAAGAATCTGCAGAGTAGAGTTTAGTCCCTCTTGTTGCCTAGTTTTCAGGCTTTAAAGTTCTGCTGAAGCATTAGGAATAGTGAAGAATCTATAGCATTTTCATGGATGGAAAAATAAGAGTTCAGTGTTGCATGTTTACTTTTTTCAAGTAGAGAAACTGGTCATCTAGTTATAAGCAGGCTTCTTATCAGGAAAAAGACTTGGAAAAAGCCCTGGTAAGAGGCAATAGCAGATAGATGACTGGATTCTATCAGGGATGAGTTGGAAGTATGGTGATTATGATGTCAGCATAATTATTTGAGAAGAATAGTAAGAAAATTTGGAATACACAGTCAACCATTTATTGTGATAGGATTTAAAAATTCTGATTTAAAAATTAATTCCTAACTATTGGAACTCTGCCAAGTTCTTACTGATCAAAATGAGTTTTGAAAATGTTTTGAAAATGGTGTAGTGATATATTCTTGTTTTTCAAATAGTATTGCATCTGCCAGGAATATTTTTCTACTGTACCCTTGCTATTTTAAAAAGAGATAATTGCAATATTATGATTGCTACATGGATTCTGTTTAATTCTTGTGAGTTTGGTATAGCTCCCAAAGTGGAGGATTTTTTCCCCCTAGTTATGCATCTTGGTGCCATGGAGCCAACTATAGAATTTATTTTACTTTATTGTATTTTTCCCTTTTGAATTTCCCAGAGAAATGATACAGGTTGCAAAAGCCCCTTTTGTTTCACATGCTTTAGTTCAGTGGTTCTCAACCTTTCTAATGCCGTGACCCCATAATACAGTTCCCCATGTTGTGGTGACCCCCAACCACTTATACATCACCGGGTGCCAGGGGCGTGGCCAAAGAAAAGGGGGAAAAATGGCGGACAGCCTTGTTTGGCGACCCCCGTGAAATGGTCATTCGACCCCAAATGGGGTCCCGACCCACAGGTTGAGAACCACTGCTTTAGTTAGATCCCATATAAGCTATTCCTTGAAGATGAGCAGTAGCAGTAAGAACTTACAAGCCACTGCACCAAGACAAGAGGCAAAACTAAAATGAATAAACCTTGAAGGCATATGAAAGAGGAAGTTTGGGACTTCCACTTTCTTACTTCACAGGCTTAGTCATGCTGCTATAATTACATATATATTTTTCTTTCTATAAATGCTAGTTTTCCAAGTGAATAAATAATAAATTAGTCTCATGACTTTTTCTTTTGTTGTATTCCACAGTATTCTCTTTCTTCAGTAAGGATGTGATTGAAGATCTTTCTTTTTTTTTAGCTGCCAAAAAATGCTGGTGTAGGTGCATCCTTCATTTTATTATGTTGAGTAAAAGACAATATAATTTCATTGCTGATAAGTCCATACAATTTCAAAATTCAATACAAACAGCTTTGTTGTCCTTGCTTAAAGTCAGCTTTGCAAAGGTCCTATCCTTCATGAAGCATACAATTATAATTATTCTTTGCAAGCTGAGCTTTTAAAGAAAAAAACCAGTCCTGCAGTTATAATGGGCTGCAACATTTCTGTAATGGTAAAAAAGGATGACCATTAATTGCTTTTTCCATCATTATTGAAGTGAGCATTGGAAGCTAAAATAAACAAGATAGTAAATGTTATTTGGAAGTTGTCAATTCCTTGCTTTTTTTAAAAAAAAACCCACATTTTTGGTGGACAATGCTTTATTATGTTCAGTGGGAATGAATTTTCTTTCTGCTGCTAATAGCATTGGAGAGGGTACTATTTTCACTGGGAACATAATAGAAATTTTCCCTCCCTTGATTAAGATTGTAGACTCTTCATGATTGCTATTACAAAAGCTAGGGGATTTGTCCATGCTGCATTTAATATCAAATATAACATGGCCATAAAGAAGGCAAACCCCAGAAAATTCCATTCTTCAGTCTTCCATTCCTCTTTTCAATTCCAGAACCCAATTTGTTTATATGGAAATTGCTATTTCAGAACTGTAGGGTATAAAAAATATTTGGTGCTTATAGAACCTACACTTGTCAGTGAGATTTCCCCCTCCCCCCCAGGATTCCTAATATCTCTTTTACTAAATTAATTTGCATTGAGGAAAACTAGTGGCACACATGAGATAGTTTCATACAAAAGAACAAACTATTTAGTCTAAAACCTGTTTCTAGAATGATATAGCAGCAGGAAGTTCACAAGCATGATGTAAAAGTAATAGCAGTTTTCCAATAATGTTCCATTGCCATTCGTATCTAGAGGTATAGGTCCTATTATTCTGGAGGGTAGATACAGGCTTCATTATTAGTTGTCATTAATGCCTTTATTAATTGGTCTTGTTTTCTTTTAAAAGGCATTTAAGTTGATGGGACCATAACTGTAACTTACGTTAGAGAATTCCAAAGTTCAGTTAGTAATAGTGCAACTAGTGGTGTGCAGTTCAAGTGCAGTTCTGGGATCTATCCAAAGCAATTTTGATTGATTGGATTCAAATATCTCATTAAGCTATGATTTACTTAATATTTCCTGACTAAAGCATAATTGGCATTCTACTAATATGAACCAAGCTAAACAAATTATATTATATCTTAGGCTGAACAGTGAATCCAGCCATTGTTTTACCTGTAGAAGTTACGTTTTGAAGTGAGTGGAACCTGATGCCTTCCCAGAATAGTTAGGATTATGTTACCTGGATTTCCCACTCAGTTGGATGTTATCATCCCAACTTAGTTAGAGGTCATCAGATTGGGAAAGGCTGAGACAGAGTTACCAGCAAAAGAATATATGCTTCTGATTATCATATGGTGCATTTATTGAGGCCTAGGAATGAATTAATTACAAGCATCCAATAATTTGAATAAGTTAAATTGTTTACTTGCCTCATTACTGCTAAGGTGGGATGAGTCAAGAAGTGCACTGTTGAAACTGCCAAAGTATTCATGAGAGAGATGACAGAGGGATAACAGTGGGAAAAAGAATCCTAATTTTATTTAATTAGGAGAAAACTCCCATAATTTAAAAGAAGTTGTAGTGAACAATTTTCATTGTTTGTTTGGGATTATCTATATCCATCAAAACTATATACATTTTCAAAGTATATACATTTTATTTTATTCCCAGTAGGTATTTTCTTGAGTGCCAAGAAACTCAGTTTAAGTTGGGAACAAAAGAAGCAGCTATCTAGCCCTCAGGTACCAATAATGAACAATGCAGATCAAGCAGATAATACTGTCTGTGAAAGAGCATGCAATGGATAAAAGAGGTCAGACTTATTACAGCTTCTATAACTTATCTATGCAATAAAAGATTCTGCAGAAGCTGACTCATGTCTTCCAAATCTGAATGATAGGATTTCAAAATAGGAATCTGCAGAAGGGGAATATTTCTACCATCTGCATCCTGGCATCTGCTATTTTCATTAAAATAATATGCAAGCTATGTTATTTGGAGATAATTCCCAAATTTGTATACATGTTCTCAGTACCACAAATAACTCATTTTTCACCTTTACCTTTTGAAGAAGATGAGCTTCTTTTCTATTACTGAAGCTTGGCAAGAAAAAAAAAAGAAATCCTAGCTTTAAATTAAAATGCATCATTATATATCTATATTTAAACATACTTCTTTATTTTAAAGCCACTGTATCTGTATCCATTCTGACAATTGGAACATTTTTCTTTGCTAAAAATTAATGTTCTTCGTCAAGAGCCATTAACATTCTGCTGCATGGGACAGCTGAAGTAAGTTGATTTGATGTTGCCTTTTTTTAATTCATGAAGAGTAAAACGTACAGTGTCAGAGCTATTGCTAATACCTCTAATATGCAGGCAGGAAGAATAATCTATGTGTTTCAGCTTCCCCAGTTACATTTGTTGGGAAACAGTTTGGAGCAGGACCATCTTAGTCTCTGGAATGTCATGATTAATGCCACCTTTCTGCTACTGGAATTTGTTCTTGCATCAAGTTTCTTGCACCTTTTTACACATTTGGAAGGAGGCTGCACTATTCCTTTAATCTCTGAGATACCGTTACGATAACAAGATGTTTGGGGACAAGACCTTCCACAGTATACGTATTTGCAGTTGATAGACCTCAATACAGGTAATCCTCAGCTTACGATCACAATTGAGCCCAATATTTCTATTGATAAGTGAAACATTTGTTAAGTGAATTTGACCCATTTTACAACCTTTCTTGACACAGTTGTTAAGTGAATTATTGCACTTATTAAGTAAGTGTCATGATTGTTAAGTGAATCTGGCATCCCCATGGACTTTGCTTGTAAGAAAGCTGCAAAAGGCGATCACATGACCCTGGGACACTACAGTTGTCATAACTATGAGTCAGTTGTGCCAAGCAACTGAATTTTGATCACATGGCCATCGGGATGCTGCAATGGTTGCAAGTGTGAAAAATGGTCATAAGTCACTTTTTTCAGTGCCATTGTAACTTTGAACAGTCACTAAATGAACTGTTGTAAGTCGAGGATTACCTCTACAAGAGACCTAAATCAACTTGCCTTTTGCACTTTATTTCTTTTATTAGATTTTATATTCTACTGACTTCTGAAATACCTCAGTGTTTTGCAACTTAAAGATAAAATCTTAAAGTGATGTTAAAAATAAGGATATTAAAAATGAATGAAAATATGTTTGAAGACGCACGTTTCAAGACTTTAAAAAGAGAACAAAGTGGTGAGTTCCTCCACTGAGAAGGGAGTGATGCACAGAAGATTCAGTCCCACAATGGGATTCTCCTCAGATTACCCCAGTGAGCACGATGGGCAGGGTTGGATAGAAAAGTGGGAAATGGCACTGCAACAGCTTCTTTGTTATACCACTTGAAATTGAATAAGAGAAGCGAAATGTAAATACTTTAATTTGGTACACTAAATAATGTTGCATTCCTTGGTTGTTTTGAAATCCAAAGGTGGCCTTTGTTTTTGTCTCCAAACAGGCCCATCAGTTACGTAGAATAGTTTTTTTTAAAGAGCATAATTGTTTAAAGTTTGCAACTTGGAATGTAAGAGAATGAAATGGGAAAGAACACATCTGAAAGACTGAAAAGAAAGTAAAAACAGGTGTGTTGTGTGTTGGTGAAACTAGGAGAAAGAAAAAAGGATGAATGAAGGTGGTCTGAACTCGTGGAGTGGTGAATACATGTATGGGAATGGCTTAATTCTGAATAAAAAAGCTAAATTGTTATCATCTAAATTGTTTTGTGTGTGGTTAGAAAAATATGAATTAATAAATGGGTGATAGTCGCACAATATGCTCCAGGATATAGTAATAACAGTCTTGTAGATTCAGTCATCTACAAGATTTTCATTAAGATAATAGCAAAAAAGAATATTGAGAACATTAAATGATGCACAGATAAAGGAGCAAGCAAGGTTCAGAAGTGGTTACAAGTCAATGGATCACATCCAGGTTATTCAGCAAGTCATTGAAAAGCACAACAAGTACATCATGCCTCTTTGCATGGCTTTCATTGACTACGAAAAGGCATTTGACATAGTATCCCAGCAAGCAATAATTAATGCATTGCTCAGCCAAGGTGTAGACACTGCTTATATAAACTTACTACAATCAATATATGAAAAAACAATGGCAACAATTTGCCTTAATGATCTTAAAGTGAAAATCAACATAAAATGAGGTGTATGACAAGACGATATAATATCATCTATCCTTTTCTCAGCCTGCCTTGAAGAAGTATTTTGCAAACTAGACTGGGCAAAAGATGGAATAAAAATCAATGGTGCCTATTTAAATCACTTAAGATTTGCAGATGATGTTGTTCTCTTCTCACAAGACCCAGAAGAGCTACAAAGACACATACAAGAGCTGCACAAAACAGGAGGAGAACCATTTGGCTTAAAAATAAAACTGAAAAAGAGCCAGGTTATGTTTAATAAATTCACCAAAGAAAGGAAAACATTTGTATCTGGAGAAGAACTGGATGTAGTAGACCACTACATATACCTTGGCCATGGATCTCAATGGAAGGTGATAATTAATGATGTGTTAATGTGGTTGGCAGGCATTCAGCAAGCTAAGCATAATTTTCAAGAACAACCTCTCTCTATGCCTTCAGAGAAAAGTCTTCGATCAATGGGTGCTACCTGCTCTAATGTATGCCGATGAAACAAGGACACTAACCCCACAATCGATACAAAAGTTACGAGTGGCACAAAGAGCCATGGAAAGATACATGCTTGGCATTACAAGACAAGATAGAAAGACCTGCACATGGATTAGAAAACAAACAAAGGCATATGATATCATCAAGAGAGTAAAAGAATTGAAATGGAAATGGGCTGGTCACAGAGCAAGAACAACTGAGGGCAGGTGGACCAAGGCAGTCATAGAATGGATTCCACTTGACAAAAAGTGTCCACGAAAAAGACCTAAAACAAGATGGATTGACGACATCAGCAAGTATTGCAGGCCCGATTGGCAAAAGAAAGCTCAGGATCATGTTGGTTGGAAACATACAGAAGAGGCCTTCACCCTACAGTGGATAGATAATGGCTAAAATGGTGATATAACAGCAAAGTAATCACAGATGCATTTTAGAAAAATTGTACAATATTCTGAATGAAAGTGATTCCAGGACAAGATTATTCTATCATATGGCATGAATAGATGGTTGAGAGACTAAGGAAAAAGTGATTGGGCCATTCAAAGACTCAAAAATGAATGAGAATAGTGTTTATTTGGTGAGTATCTTTTAGAAAAAGTTCCAATTCCAATCTATGGTTTAAAGATAAATGTAATTCATACATACATGTGGCAGTCCTCTCCCCAAATCCTTCTCTATTGCCTCTTTGTTGTGGGAATTATTCCTGGGAGAAATGAGTGAAGAATGCAAGGAAATGTGCCAAGACTACTGCACCACCACCACCCACCCACAGAAATACAATTCTTGAAATGCCCAGGACCAACTATGGAAATGCTTTAAAACATGTTTAGAATTCCTTCAGTCCTGGGAGAAACATGACCTTTTATAGCTTCTTCTAGAACTGAAATAGTGTTTTAACAGAAAATCCAGCCAAAATCCAAATATGAAAGCATACCTAGAAAGCATTGCTCAATGAAACTTCTTTTCAACAAAACTTTAACAGTATTAACCTATTACTACCATATTTATTATATTTATTTGAATCAATTGTATATGCAAAATCTTTGGAATAGGTTCACGTGGTAATTTTTTTTCATTCCAGAGCAGTTGGAAGTTTTTGCTCCTGGTGAATTGAAGTTCTTTGAAAATTCTGAGAACTGCAGATAGCATCAAGAGTTAATCAGTGTTTCCTCTAGCCAATAAAAAAGAATGTACAGAACCACCATTTAGTGTTCTCCTCCTGAACTTCAGCAGATAATGGGATAAAAAAAAAAAATCCTCTTTTCCTTCTGCCCACACAGAAAGGGGGAGAAGTGTTAGTACCCCAGTATTTTCAGGACTTGGTATAAATATTTGCTTAGTCAGTTTGCATAAAAATGTGAAGTGTCAGTATGGGAAGAAAATTGCTTAGCCTTCAACATAAATATATGTTGATATAAATTTCAGTGAAAGCTGTGACGATTATATGCAACCGTGTAGCATCTATATTTGTGGCAGGGGTCAGGGAATAACAGCTTGCTTGATTCCAGAGATGGGTAGGCTTGGTAAAGTAACATTGATGTGTATAAGCAGAGAAATCAAGCTTGGCAGGGTATCATAAACTGAACAGAGGGATAAAAATTAGATATACCAAGTAGGACTGCTTGTGAAATCTACCCAGAGAGATCTGAATTCAGGCTATGTGGATATGTGGTTCCTGTTACTGAGGAAATAGTTTGCCCCCAAACCTTTGGAACTCAGGCCTTAACAATTATAACATTGAATTCTCCAGTTTGACCAGCAGGTTCTGAAATGGAATAATGATTATCTTAGTTGTTCAAGAAGGACAGTGTTATGGGAACACAGAAATGCAATGCTGATGTTAGGGTGGCATAAATACTGTAGATGGAAGAGTCCTAATCCTACCCAAAATAATAATAGGAAAAATAATAGGAGTCTGTCTCTATTCACAGCATATATTGTTTTTCTGCATTTTCCCCTTGTATTTTAAAGAAAATGAATCAGGTTTACTTGCTTTCTTCTTTCAGCTTGAAAGGCAGTTGTTGAGTTGCTCAGCTAAGGTTAGCAGGTCAGCACAGCCGCTCTTGAATAAGATTTTTGCCATTCATTTTTCAGAAGAGAAATGTTTCCACAGCTGCAAAGCTATTTTAAAATTCAAGATTTGAGGATCATAGAATCAGAAGAATGTAAGGCTTGGAAGGAACTTGGTAGTACAGGTAGCCCTTGTTTAGTGACTGGGGATGAAAAAGTGTCTTTATAACTAATCCTCACTTTTACAGCCTTTGCAGGTCTATAAAACAAAGGAAAGCTGAAGGAAGATCATAAGCACAATCATGGTTTCATTTAGCAACCATTTCATTTAATAACCCAGTTGTTGGTCCCACTTGTGGTTGCTAAATGAAGTTCAACATCCAGTGCAGCAATTCAACACTACTTCATCTGTAATAAGTGGCCATCCAGTCTGTATCAGTAACTCCTGTGAAGTACATAGCAATGGTGGGGTTTTTTTGTTTTTTTAATTGCTTTTAAAATAATGACAAAAAAAGAAAAAGAACAAAACACCCAAAATTAATATGATAGAAATACATACATTGTTCAAGGAAAAAAAACACATAGATTTTTTTTAAAGAAATGAAAAAGTACACAAAGGAAAAAAAGAAAAAAAAACCTAGAATATAACATTTTGATAGTACAATAAACAGTTACAATTCTATATATACTTATCTATTGCAAATATTGTTCACATATGTATATATTTGTAATACACTTCTATAAATATCACATTATTTTAACCTATTGCATTTTGTATAAATGAATCCCATATTTTATTCTATTTGTCCATAAAGGTCTACATTTATAGGAATCCACTTGTAGGTGACAAGTACAATCAGGTCTTTAATCTATTAAGTGAAATGTTTCCTTACCATATATTTATCTTTTCAATGCTGCAGTATCAGTCTTTGGGCCATAACAAGAGCATAGAAAATTCATTTACATTATCAAATTCCATGCACTAGGTATGTAGTTCAAGAGAATATTATCCTCTGTAAATTTTAAGTTTTGTCACACAATTATATTTATATAATCCACTACTTTCTCCCAAAAGTTAGTAAGAATAGAACATTGTAACTATATATGTTTTAAATAAGCATTATTCTTTTATTTTAACTACATAGCAATTTTGAATAGTTACCATTAAGTGTCCAATTGAAATCTATTTCCTTTAAATTATAACCCATTCTTTTCTTATCCAATGCTTATTTATTTTAGCAGAATTATATACAGTAGCTGCTCATCTCATAAAATGTGACTCAGGGCGGCATACAAACATAGTGACAATAAAAACTAAAACACTCAAATGTAAATAAAAAAGACATAAAAACCCAAGATTGGAGAAACAGCAGGCTCCTCATGGGATCCCAAGATTGATGGTAAAACCATGTTTTAAGGCTTTCTAAAGGGGAAGCAATGATGGGAGCAACCTCACTTCAAGTGGAATGATGTTCTAGAGAGGGAAGCCACAGCAGAAAAGACACTCCATCTGGGTGCAGCCAGATGGAACGCCTTAATATTTGAGGTGATCTGTAAATCATATTTTCAAACTGTTCATTTGAATCATTTAGACATATATTGCAGAAGCATGGAGCCCTATTGTAAGTCAAACTATACTTCCCTCCAATTGATGTAGGGCTATTAATACTCTTTGGCATAAGTATTCAGCCAACTTTGTATTTTTCTAATAGTAGCATAGTCCAGCCACATTTTGCCATTGTCTCTACTAGAATTGCAGTGAAAGTTTGTCAAATGTTTTGTTGAAATCAAGGTACACTACATCTGCTACATTTCCCATGGCTGACTAATGTGGTCATTCTATCAAAAGAGGAGATCAGGTCAGGCTGGTTTCCAATTAACCATTTAATAAGTAATATTCTGCTTAATAGTAGTACCAATTCAGCAAGAAACATTACCAATAAACTTCAGTATGTTGCTGTGAATGAATCCATGATGTCTGTAGTCACTTTCTCTGGGATGTGAATTATCCAGAAGCAATGTATTTTTTGAAAAACAATTGCTTCTTTATCAATTACATGTAAGCCTGTAAAACCCGACCACTGCATGAAATAGGATACCGCTTCTGTTTGCTGGTATCTTCCAGATGTGTTGGGACTACAACACCCCAGCAGAGTCCTGCACTGTGGGAAGTTCTGGGGTTATAGTTCCAACACATCTGAGATCACCAGTATGAGAAAGGCTGAGTTACTTGGTGTAATTGAACAAACCACTTGTTCTCTTTAACGTTGTATGTGTCTTCCTGAATAATGTAGAAACAAAAATTTCAGCTGTCGTTATTTGTTTTGCTATGTTTGGCTGTCATCTGTCAGCCTCAATCCACTCCCGCCCCCACCCCGTTTTAATGGAAAAAATGAGATTAAGTTAGTCTTTGTATGTTGCTGTCAAAATAACTTGTTTTTCCTTCTCCGTCACCAACTTTCTCTTTTTAATGTTTCACTTAGTTATTTTTAAAATGTGGGAACTGTTCATTTTGGTTCCCATGAGTCTTTTTAAAGGCAGATGAAGAATCTAAATCCATCTTGTATCGTGATGGGAGAAATCTGTAGGTTTTGTAGTTCTTCTTTAATCTTACATACACTGTTTCCATAGAAACACTATAAATAGAATAAACTTTAAATTGTAATGTCCAAAGCAACAATTCCATAGAAAAATCTTCCCCTCTTTCAGAAATAATTTTCTAAGATAACAATCCCTAGGATATGGGTGAGGAATTATATCTTGTTCAAAACATGGGATTTTGTTTTTCATATATCTTAGCCTCAGATATTTTGTCAAAGGCCAATTAATATTAAATTCTGGAATTCTAAAACCTGTATTCTGAATCTAATGGAAAAAGGGCTGTGCTCTTTTTCCATTAGATAGAATTGGAAACAGTCTGATCTACCGTATTTGTCTTCTCAAACTTTGTGGATTACTGTTCCAATCCAGAAATGTATGCACACAGGCTATATGTTCACAACCGTATGTCAGGATCTCTCCACTTCATTATAGAATAGGTTATTAACTTGAAAAACTCAAAAAGTAGAATAACTTTAGAAAGAGGCAAGGAGGTCTGAAAAGTTTCAGAACTTTAATAAGAAACCAATAGCTAGGCTTTTAATGCAATTCTATAGCATTCCATTAACCTCTGTTGATTAATGTCTTGTGCAGTAACATGATCACTGTTTTTGTATATGACTCTTGACCCATCATTAGTCTTTTCTTGCTTCCTATCAGAGTGAAGGTTCTGTACAAGTAGAAAACATTGATAGAAGAAATAAGTAGTGATTTGTCTTTACAATTTGCATCTTTCAAGCTATTTTGAGAATGCTTATTGCTTATTTTTATCATAAAATAATAACATCACTATCATTGCTATTAATAAAATCACCCTCAGTCAATGGTAAAAGGCAGCCTTGCTTGGAACAGCTTATATCTATAATCTTGTTGTCATTCATTTATGAATACTGTAGGAACTTATTTTTTCCTTTTGGTCTTTTTATTTATATGATGTATCTCTATTAGGCTTACCTTCAAATATCTGTAACATTAGCTGGTCTTGTGGTTTGGCAAAAGCAACAGAGCCTGCAGAGTAGATTGCTCTTCCTTAGAGTAACTTCTCCCTTAGGCTTTTCAAACAGTGGCTTTGGCAATAGCTGGTGCCAATGGAGAACAGTAAAGAAACAGAAATAGAGTTAATATATGTAACAGACTGATCAAGCTTTTGGGACCGCTTTCTAATTAAATCATATTGTTGTTGTTAGTTGCGAAGTCATGTCCAACCCATTGTGACCTCATGGACAATGTTCCTCCAGGCCTTTCTGTCCTCTACCGTCTTCTGGAGTCCATTTAAGCTCACGCCTACTGCTTCAGTGACTCCATCCAGCCACCTCATTCTCTGTCGTCTGTTTCTTCTATTGCCCTCAATCTTTCCCAGCATTAGGCTCTTCTCCAGTGAGTCCTTCCTTCTCATTAGGTGGCCAAAGTACTTGAGTTTCAACTTCAGGATCTGGACTTCTAAAGAGCAGTCAGGGTTGATCTCCTCTACGACTGACCGGTTTAGTTGCCTTGCAGTCCAGGGGACTCGCAGGAATCTTCTCCAGAATGGCAAAAAGAAATATTTCATTTGGAAATATTGTTAAGATTTAAAATGCAAAACAAAAGTGATCACAATACTGTTGCCACACAAGTTACACTTTAGCTTGTGGATTCTGTGAGCTGCTTTGATATTCAAAATATCCAACTATGGATATTCCTTACAATGCCATGTTTCAAGTGACACATAACAATGATGGATGACTTTCATGATTTAGTAAGTTTGCCATCACATAAGAAATGTATCTTTAGAAGGAATAATATATAAATCTGAAAGAACAAATGACAATATCAATATGTAAATCTAGTGGAAGCAGGATTTGGAGAAGAGTAGTGAATGATGAAGGTATAAACTACATTCCGCTATATTTTCTTTTCTTCTTCTTACATCTAACTCTTTTGGCTCATTATTTCTTTTCTATGCTTTACATAACTTTGCTTATCCCAAAATAAAATAGCATGGTGGCTAGGTAGTATATTATGACAGTCTGTCTCTATGATGCTAAAGGTTACTCAATTAATTGCACTTTTTCTAATCATATGATTTTATGTCTTCTTGCACTTTACCCTTAAGCATTCATCTTTGTCTTCCTCAGAGTTTTGCTACTATCAGCTTTATAAGAAACTCTGTGGTCCTAACATGACAGTTATTAGAATAGCTATAGTAACAGAATCTTACAAGTCCAAATGTTGTTCCTTTCTTTTTCCTTTTCTCTAATATGATGTCTGGGGGGGATTCTCTGAGATTTTTTGTAAAACACTTTCTTGATATGGACTCAAGCCACTTTATTTTACTGTTGCCTTGGTAATGGATCTTTCCTATCTCCATCAAAGCATGCTTTTTTATTCTCTACTCCTACTTCTTCAGGACAAGTCTTCGACTATTGTTGATGTCATCCCTTCAAGATGAACCAGACAGACTACACAGAAAAATACAACTGAACTTTATTCGGATAACTTATTCTTGCAAGTCTGTCCACACCTTCTTTTCTTCCCTGTGATATCTGAGGGAGTCAGATGAGAAGCTAGTCTTTTAGAATGCTGTTGCACCTCTCTAGATTTAATGCATATTTTTCCCTGTACTTGGTGTTTTCCTACTGGCCTCTGGATTCTTCTCCGTGGTTATTTCCTTAGCTCTCCATAGCAGCTGACGTTGGCTACCTTTCGGAGGGGGAACAGTGTATCATATATTGTAGATAGGGCAACACAGGAATTTACTAATGTGATGAGGAAGCGTAGTGTCCAGGCTTCTTGATTATGATGTGCACTTCATATGGATGAAATCTGGACTTCAAAAGAATGACACCAGTTAGTAACAATAGACAATTACAAAATTGTGATTTGGGGTGGCATGGGCAAGATGGGATTTTTTTCATACTTGTTATATTTCATTTGTGTTTTACAACAAATTTTATTTAGTTCCTTCTTCAGCTATCATTCCAATATTTTGTCTTCTTTCCTTGAACAGAAGATACAACAACTGTCTGAAGGTTCTATGTTTGGTCATGGACTCAAACATCTTTTCCATAGTCGTAGACGATCCCGAGAACGGGAGCATCAGAATTCCCAGGAGTCATCCCAGCAACACCATGGCATGTCTGATCATGACTCCCCTGATGAAAAAGAACGCTCTCCTGAGATGCATCGTGTCTCTTATGCTGTGTCTCTCCATGATCTCCCAGCTCGACCCACTGCTTTCAACAGGGTGCTACAGCAGATTCGCTCTCGTCCTTCTATTAAGAGAGGAACCAGTTTGCACAGTGGCAGTCGCCGAGCCAAGAGTGGCTCTGTAGAACCACAAAAAAGCAGTCCACATCTTGTGCGGAGGGCCCCCCAGGATAGCAGCCTGACAGCAATCCTGCATCAACATCAAAGCCGGCCAAGATCTTCATCTACTACAGACACTGCTATCCTTATGGCTGAAAGTGGGAATGTTTACCTTCTGGCAGAGGAGTCAGAATGCCTCAGTGACAAGGTAAGATGAAAGAATCATGGCTTTGGTAAAGCTTAGAAAAAATGGGAGATACCATTTTTACATTGCTACATCACTGCTGGATTTGTCATTGTTAAGAAAATTGGGTTCTAGAATCCAATTTTACAGGGTAAGTAATAATGTTAAGAGTGTATATACACTTAGTATGTATATGGCAGAGATATGTGTATGCAGATATTTGGTACTAAGATTTGGCATTTCACTTTTTTTAAAAAAAAAAGAAATACATCACTTCGCAAAAATCATATATTCCTTCAATGTTTGAGAAAACATTGAAAATGTTTCTTGTTTCATCTGAATTATGCAGGCCATGCTACAGGAGATAGAGATTTTTTTTCCCCATCTTCATTGTGCAAATCAAAATTTAGGGTATGCTTAAACATTTTCCATCTAAAAATGCTTTAATGATTATAGTATTTACATATTCAGGAAATATTGTTCTCTCTCTAAATTGTATTCAGTTACATTTATGACGGAATCAGAGACCAGTCATTGCAGGGTGCAGAAATGATCTTACTGCCTTCGTAGTATTTATTCTCTTATACAGTTTTCCAAGCAGCATAAAGTAACATAACAACAGTATAGCAACGGCATTTTTATTGGTAGAATCTCCTTGTCAATCCTTAAGAATATCTCAGCCAGGGGCACCAACCAGGGGCAGTTTTCTGCTACATCCTGTTGGTGTGAACGAGGTGAGATCATGTGAACCAGGTGAAATCATGTACCAGCCTGGGGTATTTCCCTATATCACCATGGCGATATGAAAGGGGTGAGATCATGCATTTGAACTGAGGCAGTTTGCTGCACACGAACTTTACAAGACCTCAATCCCTATACATTTACAGCCAACTTGTGTTATATTCATCGTACCTTTGCCGATTGGGAAGGGTTACTTTAATGACTACACCCAGGGAAAATGAGTGGAGCAAAAACAATTTAAATTAAAACCAAGGAAAACACAACAGAATCTTGGTGCACCTTAAAGACTAAATTGCTCTATAAACTTTCAGGGATTATTGTTTATTTCATCAAAAGTTTGGAGTATTTTACTGGGAAAATAGTATTATACTTAGACTCACTCTGTGATAGAGGAAAATTTGCTTTTTTATTTTCTGACTCTTCAAAAGCATTATTTTCAGTCAATTATCAATTATGAGTGACCATGTTACACAGCACTTTTTTTAAAATGGCATAATTCTTATAGCCGTATCTTTAGCACTGAATACTGAATAAATTCAATTCAATACTGATTAAATTCAAGTGAAACTATATAAACTCTGCAGTTGCAGAATTAATTCACTTAATTGTTGGATAGTTCTAAACTCCTATGATACAAAATCTGGTCTCAAATCACAAACCACAAAAAATTGAGCCCTAAGAAATCCTTTTAAAAAATAAAATAAAAATAAATAAGAAATAAGTATAAATGGAGAAGAAATTGCATGCCCAGTATTTCTAGTATGGAGTTTGGTATGTAGGTTCAGGAATGAGAATCTAAAGAATTTCAGCTTACTTAATAGGAACAGCACTTACCTCATCTTGGCTTACTACACAAAAACCTGAGTAGGCTGGAAGTTCCAAAGGTGCTTTCTTAAAAGGCAGCCTTGGGACAACCATGAATGGATGACTGAAAATCTTCATATGTCAGGTTGGAAGTGGTTAAGTACTGATGGTAGAAAGCCACTAAGAAAGCCCAGGGTTGTATACTGGTTTGGGAAGTAAAGAATTCGAGACATTAATGAAATCTACTTCTGCATTGTTGCCAAGAAAATAGCATAGATTTTTCATTTCTACATTGTCACCAGGAGTCAAGTTTGACTGGAAGGAGAACTTATATATATATATTTTAAAATCTCTAATGAGAACAAATATAGTCTTCTTTTTATCAACATTAAATAAAACTGTACACAATCCTTGCTTAGAAACTGCCTAGTCCAAATGTGGTATTGGTGCTCAGGTCTCCTGAATTCATGTCATAGAATCAACTGAGAACTTTAAAGGGACAAGTCTGTCCAAGTTAGGCCGCCAAACCAAGCCATACAAGTTATCTTTGCAATATGCTTTCACTGAAATAGCACTCAGGAGAATGAAATGGCAGTTACCCATGCTTATGAGCTGTATTTTGATACTGCAGATATTTTCTTTCTGGTAACTTGAAGGTATTAAATATGCTTGTGTATATTTTGAATAAGAGGATTTGAGGATGTTTGCAAGGAGCTTTGCAAATCCTCACTAAGGTTTTTTATGGCTACTAATTATTGGTAGGAGAAAAATATATTTCCTGGTTCAACCAGTATCAGCAAGATGAGACAATTCTCTACTATTGTCTCAATAACTTCTTGCTATTCTGTAATTGCTCTATTTTAAGTAAGATTTTTGGTCAAGAAACTGCAGCATCTACAAACTGAATTCATAGTTCCAGTTGCTTTCATTAGGAGAGAAATATGAACTTAACTCAGTGATTCATCTTTATATTTCATTATTTTGACCATCTTGTCTGGTTCTAAGAAACTGAAAACAACTGTTGCCCTAGATAAGCTGCTACTTGTATACTTCCAAAAGAATATATGTAGTGCAGGTTGTACTGCTGGGTTCTTAGTGCTCTCTGCAAACTATTATTTCCCTTTGTTTGGATCACTTTTCTGTATTGCATGAATATTAATTTGCATGAACAAGAGGCGCTATGGGATTTATTTGTATTTTTATAAAGTTGTAGATTAGCTAGTAATTTCAACTTCTGAGAATGATTTCCCTCATGTTCTCTATACACGTAACTCGGCACAAGAGGCAATCATTACCTTTCACCTTACTCGGCAAATGAAATTCTCTAATAAGATAACCTAGCTTGCTCTAACTGTTCTTCTTGAAGATGAGTGCAGTTAAAACATTATTGTTGAGAACCATTTGGGAATATTCCATAAAGCAAAAGTCAGCAGTCACTGCAAGCTGTTATTAAGGCAGACTTTGGTAAGAAACTATAATTCTATTAAACGTCTATGAAAGTAAGCTACTGATTCAAGAAAAACATTTAGGTGAAATAAACATATCTGTCCTTTATTCATTATTAGGTTCTTGGCTATTTCAACCTTGTCAAACAAGGACTGCTTGGGAGTTCAGAAAGGATTTGGAAAAGGCTAGAGTTTGAATTGCAATCAAGTTGCTTTGTCTGGTTCACAGTGAATTACCCAGAAAAAGATAAGTCAGTATCACAGGGCAAATGTATTTAGTTTGCTCACTGCAAACATTTCTGTTTGCCCAGGGCAGCTAGGGCAAAATATTTTGCTGTTTTTCAGCACAGGGAATCTTACAAGGGCATGTCCCTGCATTGAAGATAATGTTAGGTGCAAACAAACAGATCCACATGCAAAGACGTCAATTAGCTGTTTGATAGTTTGCACCTAGGTCAGACTAGATAAGCTTCAATGGCACTCAAGGGGTGTCACACTTTGCCTCTTATGCCCATGTAGGGATTCCAGACTAATTCCTTATTTGATTCCCTTCATTCAGCTCAGCCAGTTTCTCTTTGACAGGAAAATGTCTATTTTCATTCATCCATCCATTTTGCCTTCTACTTATGATTTTACAAAATCCAGTCATATTCTTCCATTTTTAAAAAGGCTTCTTGGCTTGCTACTGGTGAAAGACAGGCAAAAAATAATGTGGTTAAGGACAAAATCTGGGCAAATCACTATCTCCAGTGAATCTTTTTCAGTGTAGCACTATAGTTATATTTTTTTTCTTTTTTGGATGAAACTTAACTCTTTTCATACTT
This sequence comes from Crotalus tigris, assembly GCF_016545835.1. Lineage (NCBI taxonomy): Eukaryota > Metazoa > Chordata > Lepidosauria > Squamata > Viperidae > Crotalus > Crotalus tigris. The sequence goes on from NW_024096508.1 coordinate 177,507, forward strand.
ACAAAATTCTAGATCTCAAATAAGGTAGAGGTTATTCTCTCTTAAACTTGCCAGAGAATATGTCAGAAATGGAACTAGAAAGTCCTAATGCCCAATTTTGGGGTTTGTTCATTCTCTGTGGAAAGGGAGATGATGGTGATAGAACTGGAAAACTGCAGAACTCCTCCTAGAGTGAATCTCATATTGGAAAGACAAGAAGGACATCATCTCATTTATTTCCTAAGGAGGAGGGATGTTGGTAAACAAACCTTGCAAATTTAGTTGATTATTTCAGAGAGGGATAACCAAGTGCCTGGCAGGGAGGGAAAGGCACAATATTTTTTTTTTTAAGCAGCTGAGCATTCTTGTGCCTAACAGTATCCCAGCAATCCCTTGTCACAATTCATCAGCCATAAACTTTATGCTGAAATCATAAGAAGAAAAGAACCAGTATGGCCTCTTTGGCATCTCCCTCTTGCTTAATCCAGCCTAGTATTTGCTAAGTGAGGTGTGGAACAGAAATCAAGGAACCCATGAGGACATTTTTTTCAGCAAACCATTCAAAACCATCTTCCATTCCCCGTGTTCTTTGTAGGGCTATATTTCCACTCATTCATAGAGGAGCTAGTACTGGACTCAGTATGTTACTTTTTCTGTCCTTTGCTTTAGTATGCAGGGGGCTGTTCATTATGGAGGGTTTCCATGGCAGTCCACTTCCAAATCTGTTATTCTGTCCAGTGAAGGAAAAAAAAAACCACATAATTATAGGAACATGACCAGTTGCTTTATACTAGTTCAATAATAGATTAAAATTGATTTTTTTTAAAAAAAGAGTAATAGTCATAATGTACAATTTTTGTATAAATTGTATCCAGAACAGTGAGGGCTTATTAAGGTCTGAAAATTAAGCATAAACTAACATTTCAGTTTAGTTGCCAGTTTTGGTGCATCGGACAAGGCATTCAGTCTCAGTGTTCTACACAGTAGATGCCACAACAGAACTTTTCTCGCTTGAAAACCAAGAAAGAGTCTCAGATGACAGGCTCCTGTTCCATACTGATACCATTCAGCAGGACAGCAACCTCCAGGTGACCTGATTTATACATTCAGAAGAAAAGGAATCAGAGAAGAGACACAGATGGCTCACGACTGGCTCCAATTGTTCCTTAAGTAACTGAAATGAATTTATTTCTGCATGTCATGAAAGAATGAAATGTGATCATTTGATCCTTTTGTTGACTGATGCAGTATTAGAAACAATAACATTTGCATTCTCTTATTTCACTCATCATTTGGTATACAGGTAGTAGTCCTCGTTTAATGACAAAAGTCACAAAGACACTGAAAGTAGTGACCAGTTCTCACACTTATGATCGTCGCAGCATCCACATAACCATGTAATCAAACTTTGGGTGCTTGGCAAGTGGCATGTATTTACAATGGTTGCAGCATTCCAGGTCTTGGGATTGTCATTTGCAACCTATCTAGGGATCTTTTGACAAGCAAAGTTAATTGAGGAAGCCAAATTCATTTAAAGACTGCACAATTCCTTTAACAACTGCAGTGATTCACTTAACCATGGCAAAAGGGACATAAAATGGGGTATGACTCATTTAACAACCGCCTTGCTTAGCAATGAAAATTTTGTGGTTGTAAAGTGAAGGACTATGTATATTGCAATAGACCAGTGGTTCTCAACCTTTTTAATGCCGCGACCCCCCAACCGGTCGTAAGTTGAGGACTACTCAACCGGTCGTAAGTCGAGGATTACTCAACTGGTGCAACACCGTTTGCAGAATGGGACTTTTGGCGGGCTTAGCAGGGCAGAGACAGCCTGGACAATTCCTATTGGCTTTTGAAAGCCAATAGAATTAGACTCTATTCAAGAGAGCCTGTTCTATTGGCTTTCAAAAGCCAATAGAATAAAGAGGAGTAGCACAGCTAAGGAAAAGGGGGGAAAATGGCGGACTGCATTGTTTGGCGACCTCCGTGAAATGGTCGTTAGACCCCAAATGGGGTCCCGACCCACAGGTTGAGAACCACTGCAATAGACCCTCAGGATATTTAACATGCATGAACCAACTCCCAGAATTCCCCAGGATGATAGCTGGGGATGGCATGCTAGAATTCTGAGAATTGTAGTCCACATATCTTAAAGTTCCTGAGGTTGTAGAAACACTGCAATACAAACATCTAGCGATGTTTCTAATGATGGGTTGTTATCAACCAAGTTGGCAGGAAGTTTCAATTCATAGTCATGTGATATTTTGCTTAACAACTCTCAATGATTCACTTAACAATTGTAGTCAGTACTGATGAATTGATGTCATAAGTCCAGGGCTTTTTTTCTCATAGAACGCCCAGAACGGAGTTCCAGCACCTTTTTTAGATGGAACCTTGTAGGGTAGGTAAGGCAGGTTGTATGACGTGTGTGAGTTCCGAATCTTTTTTTTTTTTTTAAGAAAAAATGCACTGCATAAGTCTACCACTGTCACTTCGACTTTTCAATTTTAAAACCAATTTAAAATCACTTGGTGATGGAATCGCTGGTCTGAATTGTGATTGGTAAATAAGGACTACCTGTATAAACTTTTGATTGAAAAAGATGTACTGTATCTGAATAAACCTAAACTCCCCCATGTGACAAGGCTAAGAAGCATTATTTTTGTAATCTATTGAAATTAACATTCCTACTTCTCCCAATTCATTTTGGTGCCTTGGGTAAGCCTTATGAAACCACAGCTCACCACTTTAGGATTCAACTCAATATGCAACTCTCCTCCTCCAATGATCTGGAAATTTGGGCATAAACAAAAAAACTCTGAATCAATAAACCCAGTTTAAACATTATTTGATTACTGCTTAGTGCTATGGCTTGTATTGTGGGCTCATGTTGGGTTCCATTATTTCTGCTAAGCTGATCATGATTTGCATGAAAGCATCTTCAAGAAGCCTTCACGGATATTAAAAAATTGACCATTTTCATCATGGTTTTTCTTTTTCATCTGATTTTCTTTAGGCAATGGAAATGCTGAATAAATAATACAGAATCTGTATTGGACCAGATAAACTATATAAAGCGTGGAGATGATTTTCAAACTGTTTTGGTGGAGGTTGCATTTCCCTAATTTTTTTTATAACTCAGGAGCACCAAAGGACTTACCTACTTCGTTAGTGACTGTCCAGATTGCTTCTGTGAGCAAGGAATGCTTTCCTCAGCTGTTATATAAAGTGTAACTTCTCAAAGCTTGATTATACTTGTATGTACTTTGATAACTTCCAAATTAGGTAATTATAATACATTATTGATGCTGTCTTTACATAGCTTTTGGAAGTTACAGTTTTTTTCATAGTACAGTTGCTAGGCTACTAATCAGAAGTAGCCTAAGACAGTCAATATCAGTGATATGTTTCTGAGCAGAATTTAAAGTGTTTTAAATGCTTTAAATCTGTTTTCAATTTAGGACATGGATAGGTTTTTCTCAACTAAACTGAGATTGTTGTTGGTAACATTCTGCTGGGTACAAAGCAAGGGGGCCATTCAATTGTGCCACCTGATATTTAGCATATCTACCTGTCATTCAGTCCTGTATCTTTTTATCATCAGTACCATATACCATATGATAAGGCTATGCTATTTTCAATAGAGAATAGGATTAGGATTGTGAACTGAATGTTCTAAGTAGCTACATAGTTCAAGAAATTACGTAGCTTCCTGATACAAGGCCTTTGTCATAAAGAAAAAAAGTGGCTCATTATTTTAAGGTGGCAAAGATGATACATGGTGTTTCATTTTGTTCTGTTACAAACTTTCAGAATACTTGAATTGATTGAGTTACACACAAAAAAAATTATGTTACAGTTATAGACCTAGAATGAAGAACTTAGTTCTCCTAATTCTCAACATATAGGGTCCTATGTTAAACTGTTATTTTAAAGGTGGCTTCAGTGAGAAAATCAGTATTTTAAAATTGACTTTTATTAAAGTCACAATATATTTAATGTAATTATTTGAAGATCAGGAATTCCTTGCATTTTTCAAAGCGTGTGATTTCAATGCTTAATTGCTTTTTATTCAGGAACACAAGGCACCATATATAGTGCTTCCTCCTCCTTTTTTCCTCATAACAATCCTGTGGTATAGGTGAGACTGAAGGAATGTGACTGCTCCCAAAATCTCAAGTGAATTTTTGTGACTGACAATAGATTAGAACTGGTTCTCCCTGCTCTTAATCCTGTTTTTCTTAATCTTAGCAATATTAAGATGTGTGGACTTCAACTCCTAGGATTCCTTAGTCAACCATTGTAGTGTGCTGAACGTTCTCATAACTCCATTTATGTGATGTGTTGGATAGCACCTACCTTTTGGGTTCAACCATCTATAGCAAAGGAATAAACAATCAAGAAATGTACCACAGACTAGCACTTGACAAACTAGCCATAAAAAGTTATTCAGAAGCTATTATATGTCTATGTACCTATACAGATCAGAATTATGCAGATCTTGCATTCCTTATGACACATTATAGAAGCAGAAGTTAGACTTGGAAGAAGCAGAATAGGAAGAGTGTTGCTGCTTTTGAACTTTGATGTTGGAGAAGATTCCTGAATATACCATGCACAGGCAGGAAAACAAACCTATGGACCACTAAATCAGCCCAGAGTTCTCACTTGAGGCACAAGTGACCAGGCATAAATCATCCTAGTTCAGACACAATCTGTGAAGATCCTGGTAAAGGTAGAGAGAAAGAGAAGAAGAGAATAACCAGCAGTAAGATAAATAGATTTGGTTACAGTAGCAATGGATGCACCGTTAGAAGTCCAAGTTAGGAACAGGTCATCGTAGAGGAAAATCTATTTGGTCACTAAGATTTAATAATAACTTGATGGCATATAATCAATCAGTTGGATAAATAAGTTCCAAATTAGTAACCAAATTCGATGAGTTTCAAAGCAGTTGAGTACCAAGATACCACTGTATACTTTGAAACAAGCATAGCATTCCACCATAAAGATAAGGAAGTATGAATACAAGATGTGCGTATGATCTGCAACCATTGGAAAATGTGTAAGGCAAATAAAAATTCTATTACTACTTTTTTAAAAAGGATGTGTTTGCATTTTTAACACATCACCCCCCAAGCCACAGAAACACACTGGGTAACTTTGGACTAATTGTTCTCTTAAACAGATCTACTTCGCAGGATTGCTGTTACACTATATGTATAAAATGAAGGGAGGCTCTCATTTTAGATATTCAGAGCTTCTATAGAAAAGGTATTTTACAAATCTAACCATTTATAAATCTAACTAATAAGTGAAAGGTTAAGTATAAAAATTTTTAAATTTCAGTGACTACCAGCAAATAACTAGATCAGCTGAAGGCAGAATAAAGTTAGTGTGGTTTTGTTATAAAAAAAATCAGTGGATAAGTTATATTTATTTTATTAATTTAAACTAAAACTCTAAATTATTCTGTCATATTTTTCCATTCCATGGGGAAGGCATGTTTTTGAACTGAAATTCTATCCAACATTCTATATTTGGAACTGTGTGTGTGTGTGTGTGTGTGTGTGTGTGAGAGAGAGAGAGAGAGAGAGAGAGAGAGAGAGAGAGAGCACATCTGCTTGGGTGTAAACTGCCCAAAGGAGATCATTATATACTTCTAACATATTAACAGCAGTAAGTTGCTTAATTATGTTTAAAATGCACACACACATGCATTATTATGTAATTTTGTACATGGATTCATATATGCATTCTGTATGAGCTCAGAACTGTGCTCAAGCAGTTGCATGGTCATATAACCAGATGCGTTTGCAAGCATGCACAAAGATATACATACTGATACACACAGAGCAATAAGAATAGGCTGAGATAGTCTCTAGATGCTGTAAGTAAATGTTGAGTAATACTTTTACTGCTACTTTGCTGCTAGCCTTTATGTGCCACATTCAAACAGTATGCTTTTCATTCTCAGTGTGGTGCTGATTGACCTTGACTGCCCTAGACAACTGAGAAGAGGTTGGAGTAGTCAAGATATATGATTCCAGTTTTTCTCTTTCCTTGAGAAGAATTCTGTGTATCTGCTTCACAGAACTGGCTTCATGTTCCTGCTGGCACTTAGTCTTCAGGACAAATGGCCTGTTAGAGGCATTGTTTCTAGGACAGCTCATTTTTAGCTGTGCTGGAAAGGATACCAAAGCTTTTACACAAGAATAGTGAACTTGGTATGATGTACACTTTTGCTATAGTAATAGTGATTAAGCAATAACAAGCTTAATGTGTTTGTTCATTTAAAAGCTCTATGACAGAGATGCAAGGTTATTACAATCCAGGAAATGATCTGTTTATCTATTATTTAAGTCTGCTTTATCTTTATGAATACAATTATTAATGTTTATACTCTAACTGAACTGTGAAGATTAACCATTTTCATTCTGTCGGCTCCACTCAATGAACCCAGTCATTGGACATTTTGTGATAGTACTGAGCTGCCTTGTTGGCAACAGTTAGAACCCTCCTAAATGTTTGTCAAGGTGGATATTAAACAAGTTTGAGATCCTTATTCTCTGCTTTTAGTTAACTGGAAAGTATAGTTTTTGTGTGCAGGGGCCCAGTCTACCATCCCCTTTGTATGGGTTTGTCAAAAACAGATCATGCCAGGCAAAACTTATTGCATTCTTTAACCAAGTGACAAAATTAGTGGACCAGAGGAATGCTGTGGATATAACTTATTTGGACTTCATTAAGGCATTTGATAAAGTAGACCACAACCTACTACTTGATAAGATAGAAAAATGTGGATTAGACAACATCACCACCAGATGAATTCAAAGCTGGCTGACTGGCCATACTCAATATGTGGTCCTCAATGGAACCGCATCTGCATGGAGGGAAGTGTGTAGTGGGGTGCCACTACACACTGTTCTGGGCCCAGTGCTCTTCAACATCTTCATCAACAATTTGGACGAGGGGATAGATGGGGAACTCATCAAATTTGCAGACAACACCAAGCTGGCAGGAATAGCCAACACTCCAGAAGACAGGCTTAAGATACAGGAGGATCCGGACAGACTTGAACACTGGGCGCTATCTAACAAAATGAAATTCAATAGTGAAAAAAAAGTAAGGTTCTACATTTAGGCAAGAAAAACCAAATGCACAGGTATAGTATAGGGGGTACCTTGCTCAATAGTAGGAACTATGAGAGGAATCTTGGAGTCCTAGTGGACAATTACTTAGATATGAGCCAGCAGTGTGCTGCAGCTGCCAAAAAAGCCAACACAGTGTTAGGCTGCATTAATAGAGGGATAGAATCAAGATCACGTGAAGTATTAATACTATTTTGCAATGCCTTGGTAAGGCCACACTTGGAATACTGCATCCAGTTTTGGTCACCACGATGTAAAAAAGATGTTGACACTCTAGAAAGAGTACAGAGAAGAGCAAGAAAGATGATTAGAGGACTGGAGGCTAAAACATATAAGGAACGATTGCTGGAATTGGGTATGTCTAGTTTAATGAAGAGAATGATGAGGGGGGACATGATATCAGTGTTGCAATATCTCAGGGGCTGCCACAAAGAAGAGGAGTCAAGCTATTCTCCAAAGCTCCTGAAGGCAGGACAAGAAGCAATGGATGGAAACTAATCAAGGAGAGATGCAACGTAGAACTAAGGAGAAACTTCCTGACAGTTAGAACAATTAACCAGTGGAACAACCTGCGTCCAGAAGCAGTGAATGCTTCAACACTGGAAGTTTTTAAGAAGAGACTGGACAGCCATTTGTCTGAAATGGTACAGGGTTTCCTGCCTGAGCAGGGGGTTGGACTGGATGACCTCCACGGTCCCTTCCAACTTTATTATTATTATTATTATTATTATTATTATTATCATCATCATCATCATCATATTTATTTATTTATTTGTTCGCTTTGTAACAGGTATGGGACATAGGGGAGCCGGGGGAACAAATATGATAAAAGCTGGAGTGGGGCGAGTGCAGAGAAATTATCCTGCCATATATGATGGGCAGCTCAAAATAGAGACACATCCACACAACATGAGGAATCATCGTGCTTTGTTGGACCATGTTTTGATCTCCTGGAATTTATCTATTTGATAACTTCAGCAAGTTTGGAAAGATCCCTAGTACAATATGGCATATACCATATATATATACCATGTTTCTGAAAGAGTGCTTCAGGTATAAATGCTGTTGTGATTGGGGCTTTGATTTGGTAAAAATATATCATGTTATTAAATAAATACAAATAGGCTTATTGTGCAAATAATACATGAAATGATTAATGTCTCTGTGGGCACATGAAATGTTATTGGAAAGTTTCTAGAATGATATACCACACATTTCCATGCAATTAGCTTGTGAGGTTTTGCCATTAGGTACTTTTGGAAAATTGGGTACTTAACTGTCTGGTTCCATGCTATTCACCTTATTTATAAAATAACCATATCAAGCAACAGGTTGGACTTGGTGGCCTGGTTGTTCCTTCCTACTCTATGGCTTTATGTGTGTTGAATAATTGGAAAAAGTTAGAAATGTTTATTGATGTGTATACTTTTAACAACACTGCTCATTTTGAAACATTAGCTATCGTAAAATATGCAGTGCATATTTTCTAATCTCCCTACCTTCTATGGAAGTCTCTCTGCTCCCACAAATATACATTGGTTTAAATGTTGTCTTATAAGCAACTAATCAATGTAAGTCATATACAGTATATGACAATCTGAAGCCTTTATTTTTTCCTGAGGAACCCATTTATTCATATATATTGATAAGTGGCCAGTATTTCTTTCTGTTGACCTTTAGGGAAGGAGACATGATTCAACTGAAGGATAGCTGGAGACTCTAAGCCAGTGGTTCTCAACCTTTTTAATGCCGCGACCCCCAACCGGTCGTAAGTCGAGGACTACTCAACCGATTGTAAGTCGAGGACTACTCAACTGGTGCAGCACCGTTTGCAGAATGGGATTTTTGGCGGGCTCAGCAGGGCAGAGACAGCCTGGACAACTCCTATTGGCTTTTCAAAGCCAATAGAATTAGACTCTATTCAAGAGAGTCTATTCCATTGGCTTTCAAAAGCCAATAGAATAAAAGGGAGTAGCACAGCTAAGGAAAAGGGGAAAAGAAAATGGCGGACTGCGTTGTTTGGCGACCCCCATGAAATGGTCATTCGACCCCAAATGGGGTCCCGACCCACAGGTTGAGAACCACTGCTCTAAGCACATAGTATAGGAACCATATTTTAACGATGCATGAGAAAAGACTCTACATGTACATGTGTAGATCCATCTCCAAGCAGAAATGGCTCCTCATGGACCCAGGATTTGGAAAATGTCTCCTTCTCACTTTAAAAAGTTGTCTCTTTCTCCCATATTTGAAGTACAATATTTTAATACTTTCTAATGTGCAAGAAGCTGCTTAAAGCCCTACTGAACACTACAGAAGTCTACTTGGATTGTTATATCAGGTCTCTTGACCTTCTGCTTGTACATGTCTATGCAATTAGAGTTGTTATTCTGTAGTGCTGACTGTGCTGACACCTGATGCCTGCCATTTCTTGCTGTATGTGGGTACTTCTATGTTCAGCTCATCTGGATATTATACATTTAATGATAGGAAGAGTGAAAAGCATAATGCCTTCAATAGAAGAACTAAATTAATTTATTATATGACAGCTCTTCCTCAGCATGCACTTGGAATAGCTGTTAATATTCATAATTAAGTACTTACCACCTGTCTTATCAAACATAATTTGGATACTGCATGCTGGAAAACTTTTTTTTTATCTCAGTCCACACCAGAGTTCACTGCCAGTTGTATTAACATAGATCTCCCTCTACTGGTAGCAAAAAATAGTATCTACTGGTAGCAAATATTAATACTAAATCATTTATGTATTTCAATTTCTGAAATATAGAGTTGCCCTATTGGGGAACTGGGTGACGGAAGGAAGGAAGGAAGGAAGGAAGGAGGGAGGGAAGGAAGGAAGGAAGGAAGGAAGGAAGGAAGGAAGGAAGGAAGGAAGGAAGGAAGGAAGGCACACAGATGATTAGTGTAAAATATTTCAATTCAATATTTAAATATTAGCTAAATTACATGACAAGTTTAAGATTTAAAAGCACCACTCACAGTTTAAATAATTAAAAAAATATTATAGTATTTGCCCAGCTAGGTTAGATGGCAGCATCTAGTTGGTCTTGGCTGATATTGAAAAAGCTAAGTTGAGACAAAATTAGCTACAGTTTGGATGAAAATTCCTAAAAGTTGTAAACTAGTCTGAAAGTTTTTTAAAAAAATAGCCTGGTAAAACTGCTTTTATATTGTCGCCAAGAAAGCAAAATGGATATGTTCGTAATTGAAGTTTATCTTGAGGGAAACTGTACTTAAAAATAATCTTTTCATCTAGACACAGTTAACATTTGATTTAAGGGTCCTCAGCTGCAATGGACAAAATCTGTCCATTCATTGTACATGTTTAGAAACCAATTAATCATGTATAAAATTCCATTTGCCATTTAATATGTTCAAAGATATGCAAAATATGAAAAATATGTGGGTGTAAAACCCCATTTATTAATATGCTTGTATATCACCCCAGTTCCATAACTGAACGCACACAGTATATAAAAACCTAATATAAAGCAACATGAACCTGAAACAAACCTCTCTCCAACCATGCCCCTTAAAAAGCCTGTCTAAATAACATTATTTTGACAGCTATGCACAAGATCAGGTGCAAAATATGAGAGGAAAAACATCAGTGCTGCCACACTTGCCTTTGGATCCCTCATGGGAGTTTGAACCATAAGAAACTCCTGTTTCTATGAACTCACTAGGCAGGAAGAATCATTTTAAAGGAGATAGTCCCTCAAATGTCTTGGCAATGCACCCCATGGTTGGTTGGATATTATACCAGCCTTCTGAATTGGGCTCAAAAGCTTATAGGAACTAGTGCAACAACCAAGAAATAGTTGAAAAAGCAACACAGCTCTATCAGCACCTAGCTGCTGTTTTTGTGAATTGCAGCTTTCAAGTAATCTTCAAAAACATGTTCAGTGTGATGCCATAATTAAAATGTGAGATGACAATATGAGTCACTACAGTATTGCCAGGGCTTCATGGTCTAAAAAGAGCCCAAACTGACATAGGTTTATTTGGACACAGATACAGAAGGGCTGCCAATTACAGGAGCAAATTGATCTGCCTAAAGCTCTCATTGGAACTGAATTCTAGCCACAGTGTTTCCAAATAAGCAGAACCTCTTATTTGCTAGGATTTTATTTGAGCTTTTTGTGGCACATCTACTCCACACATCAATTAAAAACTACAGCATTTCCAGTCCATTGTGAGGAGGTGTTGCATCATTATTGTTAGCATGTTTACAATACCTTTTCCAGACCAATAGATGACCTCTCTCAGTGTTTTTTTAAATAGATATTAAACAATGCAAGAGCATCGAGTCCTGTAGAACTGCCAAGAATTTGACTGCTGCACCATCATAGCTACCAACTGGAATTAAGGATTTGGGTAGGAACAGAACCACTGTAAAGAGTACTTCCACTCTTGATCTTCAGAGGTGGTCAAGAAGGATATTACAGACAGTGGTACAGAATGCTGCTGAAAGTTTCAAAAGCAAATTCCCTTTACCAGCTGGCAACTGAACTCTTCCACCAGATCAATGAATCCTGTTTCAATTGCAGGTCCTGAATCCTGATTGGAATAATCCAATTCATCTATGATCCTCCATAGCTACCATATTTTTTCAAAATCTTCAATTGGAGATTGGGAGAAAGTTGTCTAACACAATTGTATCTAGAGATGGCCTCTTCAAGACAAGGCATACTAGTGCCTTGTTCAAAACTAACAGCACCTCATCTTCTCTCAAAGATATATTTGTTACTTCTTAAATCTAGCCACACATGCTCTGAAAGGAGCCCATTTGATCATGAATTCAGTTCAGACATGGCAGAACTCTGCAGAGAACGTTACCATTACCTCAGGGTCCATAGGGTTCAGAAGAATTCCAGATGACATGAAATTGAGCTCCCACCATTACTCTTGGCTCTGCCCAACTAGCATCAAGGTCTAAATGACTTTTATCAGCAAAACATCTGGCAAATCTTTGAACTAGACTAGAAAGAACCCTACCAAAGCAATCTGTTCTAATCTCCTTTTGTCAGAATAAACCAGATATGAGAGAAAAAACCTTCTACGTTGCTGGAAAATTCCCAAACACTTTAAAAAGTTTTAAAACTCAGTTCTACCAATCAGGCCCCTGAGTGGAACATCCTAGCATGTTCTTCATTCTTACAGAAATCCAGGAAGCCAATCATGTGCAACATAACCCAAAAATGATCCAACCATAACAATTCAGGATTTTACATATCCTATTTTAAAGACTGATGGCCAAAGGACTGATGGCTGTTCATATCATATACCATATGCCCCCAAATAAGCACCAAGTCTAACAGGAACCCACCCATCCACCCTGCTATCCATGAGTTATCATTGAGTTATTTCTTACATTAAGAAGTCAAACAGCAAACAGCAGTCATCAGAAAAAAAAACATATGCAAGCTTCCAGTCTGGCAAGTTTCCAGTCTCCTTCATCATAACAGGATTAAGAAAGCAGAGAAGGGTTTTGCTGCCGTAAATGCTCTTATATATATGAATCTCATTTCAAAGTAAAATACTAGCTGGAATTTTTATACTGTATTGTAATTTTGACATTCCTTTATGCTCTGCTTCTTCTTCATTCCTTTGTGGTAGACTTCTAGCTTTACCTTTAGAGTGGATTTTATAGACTTCTTTGGCACTGACTCTGTCTTAGGTAACTCAGCCTCTTTGTCTTCATCTGTTTTCAGTCAAAAGCTTGATTAGGACCCCACTAATGTGTTGTAGGCAATAGCACTGTATTTCACTGAATGCAAGCTTGTGCCTATTCATAACTTTTATTCAGAGACTTATCTCATTTACTGCTATTGTGGATGACTGATTTATGACAATTATTTAAACTTATAACTGCTGCTTTTTGTCTGGTTCTAATCAAAAGCCTGAAGGAGGACAATAACACTGCATACTTTTTACTTTTCTGTCCAACTTCCTGTTCTCTACTTCCATCTCTCTGTAGTTTCAGCTGCCACCAACCTAACTTCTGCCAACTTCTTTACCAGCAACTGGACTTTGACACTTTAACACTTTGATGCTTTGATGCTTCTGTCATTATCTCAGAATCAGTTGGTCATTACTTTCACTCAACATCAGGTCTGGATCATTCTTCCTTCTTCTTGTTTTCTCTTCTTCTTTTTCTCCTCCACTGACCATCCTCTTGTATGTCGCTTCTTCTCCCTAACTCTAATAATCTTATTCCACTGAGCTCTTCTGCATATTCTTCTCCTCTCTTCCAGTCGTAATCTTCCAGGATGAAAGCAGGTGAACTAACAGAGGTAGGAAAAGCATTTGGTCGTCATGTCATGCAAACTGGATCATTGTTTTTAAAGATAGGACTGATTCATAGGGAATAGGAATTAATTGGGACTGATTGATTGTGGGTGGGGGTTTCTGGGTTTTTATTTTGTTGCTGTATGCCACTCAGAGTCACCGTGTGTGAGTCCGGACAGCCATATATATCTACTTAATAATAAAAAACAGGGAACATATAATGATGTAAAAAGAGTATTCTAGAGTTGGAAAAACATAAATAAAATTATTTGAACATTTACATAATATTACGTAATGAATGATTATCACAGTTAAGATCTTTCCCCCAAAGTGAATAAGGAGGATGCGAACCAAGCATCTAAAATTGTGTATGGCATAGAGCAGTGTTTCCTAAGCTATTGTCCTAGGATCCCTGGTACCCCAAGACCTTCTGAGATCAAAAATGTTGCCAGCCGTGGCTGAAAAATAATCTAAAATTAAAATCCATCAAACAATAGTGAAAAATAGTAGTAGCAGCAAAAGTGTCGAATTTAATTTTTAATATGGTACATATCAATCATAACATACGGTACTAAGAAAAGGTACATTATTTGGGCTCTTCCATAATTTTAAAAAGTCGAAAGAGGTCCTGGGAGAAAAACATAGAGAATGGGAAGAGGAAAAAAAATCTCTTGTTTCTCTTTGCAATATGAGTCCAGAATCTTCTAATGAACCTGTTGAGGAATTCTAAACATAATAGAAACCAACCATTCTTAATACAATAAACAGTTTACCATTGGAATTTCTCATCATAAAACTTAGAGGTGGCTACCAGTTTGTATGGATTTTTAAAAGATAATGGACAAATTGCTAAAAATAAATAAAAATAAAAAATAAAAAAAGAATATATATATTCTTCAGCATTAATGGCAATGTGACTCTGAGCAATACTTCCTGGCAAACCTGAATAGGAGGGTGAATTCATGTTCTACTTTTTGTTGTACAATGATATCTGCTTGGCTATTCTACCACTAGAATGCTGCATTCTTAGAACTTTCAACAGCTGTTCTTATCCTTCACTTGTTAAATTCCTTGGACATGCTTCTTTTTTTTGTAAAGAATCAAATACACTGATGGCATTATACAAATACTTGTATGACCAGTTATAGGAGGCTCTGCACACAGTTACTCATGCTTTGGTTACCTCCTATATGGATTACTGCTATGCACTCTACATAGAGCTGCCTTTGAAAAATAGCTGAAAGTTGCAATTAGTCCAGAATGCAGCAGCATGAGCAACTATGGGCATCCTTTGATTTGCTGATGTGATACCTTTGCTTCACATACTACACTGGCTCTCAGTAGGTTTCTGAGTGCTTGTCACTTATCAAGTCCTGCAGACTTGAATGGAATGAGCCAGGCTATTTGAGAGACTACCTCTTTCCATTTGCCTCTATTCACCCCATCAAGAAGGACATACTCCAAATCCTGTCAAATAAAAGAATGTCATCTCACAGGACTCAGGAAGCATGCCTTTTCTATCATGACATCTGCCCTTTAGATCCCCTTGCCTCCTGAGGTCAAATTGGCCCCAACTCAGCTAGCTCAGTTCAGAAAGCACTTAAGACCTGGCTGTTGGTCTATAGGGTCAAATGGGGGTCAGGAGAATGATTGAGCTTCATAGTTTGTTTTGTCCTGGAGGTATTACTCTTCTATTACTTTGTCATTCTTTTGTTTTGATTGTGGGTTTTTTTTGGGGGGGGGGTATTGTTATTTACATTGTTGTTCCTAAACTTTGTTCTCTACCCAGAGTTGCTTCAATGAGGTTGGCACCCATATAAATTGAATAATTTAAATAATAAATTATGTTTTATGTCTGGGCTTTTAAATTAGAAAATGTTTGTTACATCTTTTTACTAGAATAGCCGTTAAAGCAGCCTTTCTATAGTAATAATATTAATAATCTATTCATACACAGGTCATATATTATGAGATTAAGACCCACAGCTTATTGACTGATGCTTTTCAAGATTCTTGCCTAATACAGTATATGGTTGTGGTTATATGTGTGTGTTGAAAATATACGAGGATTTTAACATCAATAGATTTTCAGTGAGAGAAGCTGTGCAGCATTTCTGTCTGATGCCAGCAGATGATGCTGCAGCCTGTAAGAAGAATTTGTACAGTTGTGAGGAATAAAGATTTCTCCATACTGAGATCAAACCAATACCAGATAATTGAAGCATCTGTCTCATCCAGGGAGGATGTCAGTGCTCAAATCTCAGTGATGGAATTAGGAATGCTCCAAAGAGGGGCATTTTCATTATTTCACTAATCTCTTCTTTGATGACCTGCCAGACTTTCTTGGAAAAGAGTGACAGAGGGAATTACCAAGACAGAATCATCCATTTCACTGGACAGTCATAGGGGGAGGAGGAAGGGATGGAAATAATTGGAATTCACTCCCGGGGCTTAACCTTCACTGCCTGTCAGTCAGGCGGGCAGTATCTGGATTAATGCTGAATGAAGACACCCTCCATGTGGATTTGGAAGAGCCTGTATGGCTGAAGCACTATTTTTCCTTTCTACCCTTCACCTACACAAGACGGACTGTGGCATGCTATGGCCCCAGGCTACACTGATCTGTAATGCTACAGGAGAGAGGGGCAGAAGGTCATCCACTGGGATTGTGCAGTCTATATGATTCCACGAGATGGTTCATGCTCAGGTGAGCATTCTTTCTGGATGTCTATTCGGTACTCCAGGATAAATTCCTGGAAATAGCTTGTTCTGGCTTTAAAATGTGGGTGCTTGGAGGAGGAGCAGCAGGAAAGAGACAGCAGTAGAGCAGAGGATTAAAAAGTGGAACAAAGAAATAACTGATGTTTACTGATTCAAAATTTAATTGAAAATGCAGGATAAGAGGCTTGTTGAATCAAGAGGGGTAGAAGTTTGCTATTTTTATTGTTAATATCATTTTCATCATCATTATTATCATGTGTATTAGATCCCTCTACAAGCAGTGTTTGTTCTATAACATACAGATATGGAGACAGAAGAAGAGCAGACAAGGGAGCAGATTAACTATGCTGTGATTTTCAGCCCACCGAGAGAGTGGGAAGAGGGATGTTTGGGTACACTGAGAATGTAGGATGATTTGCACCTGTGATGAAGCATGCTGGCAGTGCTTTCGTGTGGTGGAGGAGGCAGAGCAGCTGTCCTGATCTATTAACAGTATTTGCCTCATTGCAGCAGGAGAGCTATGGCTTCGTGTTTTAGATTGCGTCCTCTTTTTTTTTTTTTTTTAACTTTCCTTTGTTTCTATTCAGCTCAAAGGATTCTCATCAGGCAAAGGTGGTCCAAAGTTTTAATACAATGCTTCTGGTTTTTATAATCAATTGTGTTGCCTCAGAAAGCTCTTAAATTCATTGACCAGGGTTTTAAGGACTAAAAGTGCAAACGGTAACCATGACCAATGAAGGTCATATGGTGTTAAAGATCTGCATAACCCAGCATTCTGTCTAAGACAGGAGCTACCTATAGAACCATGAGAAATTTAACAGAAGGTTCAGAAGTTTTCAATGATTATCCTGGTTGATTTTCTATAGCATTTTAAAAATCAACAGTTTATTATGTGGTTCGATTCCAGCAGTCATGTGTGTAATTCATTAATGTTGGTGGTTACCCTTTATAATCTTTGTAGCCAGTGCTATTATAGCATTTCACAACTAAATTACAAAAATGTTTATCAAGCTACTATGTCTATTTCTTCCTCTGAATGTGGATTTAAATCAGAGACATTTTGGGTTCCTCAGTAACCTCATTCACAGTCTTTGATCATTTAATATTATTCTCAGTACTTGTTTTAATTCCTGTTTGATGTGTGTCTGTTAAAGTAGAAGTACTAGGACTACTTTCAGTTGGCATTCAACCAAAATATCATTTCAAAGAAAGAAACCAGTTTTAATTAGCTCCCATCCATCCTCATCTCAGATCTAGCTAATGTTGAGTTTCTACTTCTGTCAAGAAAATAAAAAATACCTTAGACTTCCTAAATGCTGTGTTGCACAGATGCATTGAATGCTCTGAATTCCATCCAGCATTGTTAATAGATGATGACAAAAGGAAGCTACCAAGTTTGGGATATGAGACTACTGATCTGTCTAGGTCAGAATTGTGTACCATGGTTGATCTTAGTGGTCACAAATTTCAGACAAAAATCTCTCCCAGTCCTATTTGGAGATGTAAGGACTGAACTGGGAACTTTTGTTAGTTAACCATAATTTTGTGGCTCTCCCCCAAGTATTGGGAATAGTTATATGATCTTTGGAGCCTGTCATAAGGAGTGAACTTTGCCTAGCTCTGTGTCCACATCTTCCACAAAACCATCAATGAAACCATGAAGCTACCTAAATCTATTTCAGTGTGCCTTTAAATGCAAGGTTAAGGACAATGAATTTTAGGGCAGAAGATTCTAATGAACTTAACAGTTAAAAAAAAAGGATAAGCCTAATTTATATTTTATGCATCAGGATATGAAAAATGAAAAGTGTATTGCATATTTGTTTGTGCACTGATACTATGTGTGGGGATAAAAGCTTGAACATTCTGTCTTTCAATACCTTTCATTAGTGTGTTAACTATTTTGCTATATCTCCTAAGAATACTACTCTACTCTAGTCTTTCTATTCTGTTCATAAATTCTAAAATTAGTTGAAATATATTGATTTATATTTCAATATATTTCATTCAATTATACTGGCAAAGTTTCTTTTTCTCCAAAACTGCTATTTTTAGATCATAATGGAACATCCTGAGAGGTTAAAATGGTCTATTATTACTTTGTCCTCACTTTGAGCTCTGGTTACAAGTGTGTCATTCTTTTGCACAAAATCTGGCCTGTTTTATTTTATGTAGTATCTAGAGAACGTCACTTGTAAATGATGGGATATATCACACTAGAGGCAGAGGTTTCCCAATGTGGTAAGTAGATTCTTATAAAAGCTTGGATAAACAATTTTATTTATTTTTCTAAAAGGAGGTGAGTTCTATAGTATAGGTTTGTTATCTTAGCAAAGCTGGGGAAATTGGGGTTTGAGAGTATAGATGCCATTGGTGATTATTTTTTGCTTGTTGTAAGGGTTGCTGATTCAATAGTTGAGTAATTTCCTTGAGAGCCTATAATATGATATTTGGATTTGTGCAATATATAGACCAGATATGTCAAACATGAGACGGGTGGTGCGAGTCTGATGAGAAGTGCAATGCTGCCTAGCCCCCAGCCTGCCCAGTTTCAGCAGGCAGCAAGGTGCAAAGATGACGAGCTTCGCACCACCCGGCTCAACCTCTCGGCACTGTGAGGAAAGCATCTCGCTGCCTGCTGAAAGCGGGCAGGCTGGGGCTGGGAGGCCTTGTTTTTGGATTTGCGCCACCCGGCTCAGCCTCTCGGCGCTGTGAGGAGAGTGCCCCACTGCCTGCCAAGACTGTGCAGGCTAGGGGCTTGGCAGCATTGTGCAGGTAACATTAACTCTCACACTGCTCATGGCATCCCCTCCCCCAGAGCCCACCAAGCCAGATACAGTATGTGAAGTAGGTGAGGGCCATGTGCTGGCCACTTCCATGCAATGATGCATTTCTTCATTCCTCACGAAGGGTGACATCTCCCCAGTTGCGTTTCTTGCCTGTTTTTCTCCCTCCCTCATCTCAAATATTTTCCCACCACTGTGTACTTAGGAAGGAAGGAAAGAAGGAAAGAAGGAGAAGGAGGGTCTGAGGGAAGTCCTGCCTTAGTCCTGCCCTGCTGCCTTTCACCATCCCCTTGCCCCCTCCTCCTGGCCTATCCTGGGGGTCTCCCATCCTATTGCTAAGGAAGCTTTGGATACAAAGCCAGGTCTCCTCCCATGGAGAAGAAATGGGCCTCCCTCTGACTTTGCCCTCATACCCATCATGAGCAACCTGGCTAAGGAGAGCAAGCACAGCAGCAGCAGCCTTGAGGAGGAGGTAAGTGCAGCTGGAGAAGTGAGTCTGGGCTTGGTGCCGTGGGTGCTCGAGGGCCAGGCTACTTGTTTGACTTCTGCTGCCCAGGGCTCCAGGCGGCCCACACCACCATCCAGCCCCCCCCCACGTGGCCTGAGAGGAACAGTGAGGCTCCTCCAGTGGACCATGCCTTGGCACTTGCCCTGGTCCTACTCCCTTCTGTCAGAGAACCTCAGATCTGTCTCACTACTGGCCAGGCCCCCACAGGCACCCTTGCCATGAATGATGTAGAGCTGGCCATGCCCACCCAGTAGGCCACACCCACTCCATCCATGCCACCCAGTAGGCTGCACCCACCCTGGCCACACCCACCCAGCCCCCCGAGGGCAACCACAATGCTGATGAAATTGAGTTTGACACCCCTGATATAGACTGTACCTTCAGTCCTTTAGGAATGACATCATGTTATAGCGATCACCCTCATAATTTCCTGTCAGCACAGTAAATAGATCTGGGATAAGTTGTAATTTAGCAAATGAGGACAATCTAAGCTCAACTCTTCATAAATGAGGTTTATTATTTATTGAGATTTATTATTTGGGACAACGCTCATCGTCTCAAAATAATAGTAATGAGGACAGGCATCATATTGCTTCAGTGATTATTGGATATTGTTATGAGAAATTTATAAGAAATGAATAAGTCACTACTGAGGAATTGAATAGGTGGAACAGCTGGCATAGATGAAGTCATTGAGAAATAATATATTAGATTATTGGTCTACTCAGGGTAAGGATGTTAAACCTGAGGAAACAGCTATCTTTATTTCATTATGTGGTCAAGAAGCAAAAGTATAGAGAATTTGAAGCCTGTTACTTTGATAATTCCAACCAATCCTTCATATTCTATATGTGTCTGTTTCTGATTTCTTTATAACTTTAGACTCTAAAACGGTGTTTTTATTATAATCTAGCTCTTTCTGGTTGCCTCTAAGTAACCAGCCTTCAAGGTTTCCTCTTATGTTTTTCTCTAATCCACAACACTTCCCCAATGATTTCTTATCCTTAAATTCAAAATCTTCATATATTTTGAATACATTTTTAAAATAAACTTATAATTATTTCAAAATTTTATTTCCCGTCAACCTGGCCCCATGGTAGTTTAGAACTTTTGAAAATCAGTGTTCTAATTAACTTTGCTGTTTATTTCCAAATTTAAAAAAGTTGTCTTTAGCTTCTTAAATTTACTCTTCTTTTGCTGAGAGTTGAAGAAAAAATCTCTTGTTCTTCTAAAAGTTCTTGGTATCTAAAAAGCAATTTACAAGCCATTTTTTCCAGTAAAAGTTATTAAGAGAGGGGACGTGGATGAACCCTGTGTGTCCGTTTGAAGGTTCCGAAGTGTTACTTGGACAAAGCTGATTATCCTGTCACCCAGACCCCTAAAATCTGCCAGAAACCCCTGTTTTATGGTCTCATTGTGGAGAGAGTCTTTAAAGAGCACTTTAAAGAGGATCCCAAGTCCTCTCCTTAACCCTGAGAGGAATTTGGGGAGCCAGTTCATTCACTGAACTGTCTTCAGTCCTCCATTGTTTCCCCAGGTGTTCTATCTATCTGTCTGTCTGTCTGTTCGTCTATCCGTTTGTCCATCCATCCATCCATCTGAATATGTGTATAACAAAACAATGAATTGTGATTTAACATTGAAAAATATTACTAGATCTAATCTAATGCATTTGTCATAAAAAACCCCTCTCCTGACAGCTCACTAGTAACATCATGTCTATATTCTTGATTACTTCTTTATTTAGAAAACTCATTAAGATGAAACTTGCCTCTAATACAATTGGTGTATCTGTTTTTAAAGTGGATTAGGATTATGATGCTTGTGAAGTAGCACCTCCAGAGATGGGAAGATATTTCATCCAGTGGTGGGATTCAGCCGGTTTGTACCACTGGCAGAACCAATGGCTAATTTTTTTGTTGCCCAGGCCCAGAATGGACTTCCGGAAGCGGCATCCACACAAAGAACCATAGTTCACATATTTGAATCCCACCACTGATTTCATACCTATTCAGTGTAGTTCTTCTATTGATTCCTTCTAGGCTGCTATTTCAATTTTATAAATAGCAATGTAAATATATAAAACACTTAGTTGCATTTATTTAATTTAGACCTAAAATAGGTTTAGTTTATTTTTTTCTGCAGCTGAATTTAACCTTGGTTCTCTTGCTGGTGCAATGTGATTCTAACAAAAATGGCAACAGCACCTGTGCTTCGCTCTCTTCCTTTTTTCAATTTTCTTTAAAAGTTCTTTAGATATTAAAGTTACAATTGATCCAGTTTCAAAGATCCGATCAACTTCAGAATAGTTTGAAGCCTGTATTATCTGATGGCAATGGACCACATTTAAAACAGCACTTCAGTATGAACACCTTCAAAATTACCTTATGGAGTGGAAAAAGTAGATTGATTTTTCATCTCCAGCTTCTCTAAAAAATGTTTCATCAATTATATAGTGATGGCTACCCATCCAGCTATGAAATGCAATCACATTGCCTCTAGGGTGAAAACATGGCATTTTATTTTGGACAGCAGGGGAAAGCATGAGTAGGTTTATGTCCATCAAGTCTGTTTATGAAATCCTGTTTACCAAGTCTATTTATGAAGCCCTTTTTACCATTTATGCAGTCTATTTACCAAATCCTTTTATGAAGAAAAATAGAAATAGAAATCCATTTTTGCTTCTTTCCCCCCCCCCTTTTTGTATTCATTTTCTTTTCCTGTTCCTTTGTAAAATTTAATGATAAAAATTATTATTTGTTTATTGGGTAACCTAATCTTAAAGATAACCATCTTGAGTTCATAAGAGTTTTTGGATTTCCATTACAAACAGTTCTGAAAATAGAAGTCTGAGATTTATGTTCATTTTATACAGTGTTCTACAAGTGCCTCATCTGACTGACCTTGACTGGTCTTCAAAATTAAGTAGGGTTGAGTCTGATGAATACCGGGATGAGAGTCCTCTAGGAATATAAAGAACACAAGATAGAATGAGAAGTTGAGGCATGTCCTGCAAGAAGGCAGAGACAAATCATATCCATACATACAGGAAACTGCATGGATATCTCTATAGAGTTACAACAGGTTGAACTATAATTGATAGAGACTTGACCTTTTTATAGCTGAAAAAGACTCCTAATGGATTTTTTTAAAGATCAGCAATGACAATCCCGTCATCTAGACTTGCAGTCCAAAAGACATAAGAAAAAGGAAAGGGATTGGAAAAAAGGAAGAACAAAAAGCAAGGATATACTAGTTATTTGTTATTATTTTATTATCATAACCAGCTAGAAAAGAGGAGCCAAACATCTGTGCTTCCAGTAAGGCTTTTATTCTATCTGTTCTCTTACCTGGCCTTTTCAAAGTACTTGAAAATTAAAATTTATGACTTACATTGCCTAATTGCCTTCTGTAATGTATTATCATGTTCCTTTGCTAGACTATATCTCAGTTCTTTCCTCTTGATTGCACTAGATAATACTGACTTGAAATAGAGGTCATTTTAATAGTACTTACTTGATACTGAAAAATGTTAGGAAACAAAAGTGGTATTTTCGTTCTGTGACTTTGTTCCATATCCATCTTGAAGATTTCATAGAACTGAGTTTCTGAGAAACTGACAGAGTCCTGGTTCTATAACCTTTGCCCTACTAATAGCCTGTGTCCTAATTTCTTGAAGGCATAACATGATAGCCCACAATATGCTCATGTGCTGAAATAGAAACTCGTCCCATAGGTTTTCAATGACTGGGTAGTTCTCATCCTTGAAAATCCTAGGATGCCTCAAATGAGCTGTCTGAGCTGCAGCAAGAAGTGGTTGCTTGAGAAGGATTGACAATGTTTGTCATTTCTGACAAGGCATTTTCTCATTGGTAGGGATTTGGCTGCAACTGTGGCTCATTCCTTCATGCCAGCTGACTTCTAGCTGTATTAGGTTTCAAGGTTCTGCCTCTTCATACCCTTTTAAAGATTGGGTTACTAAGAACTTGTCAGAGTTGACAACTGTCCAGGAATGAAAAATGGCTCAGAGAGCTGAAACATTTGGACTCTTTGAGAGGCACTATTCACAAACCATGCAGGAATCAGAGCAAGCGAATTAAATTAGGAGAGTATTTTCAGAAAAGAAAAAGAATGGTGGAGGCAAAAGACATTCCTTGGGAGACATTTTGAAGAGCAAAAATACCCTGGCCTAGCACTCCATGATATTGGACTAAGGACAGTGGAGAATTTCACAGCATTTCCAAGTGTATCCTTTATATTATATAGCACTATAGCTTGAAAATAGAAACCTTCTGTTCCTTTCCAAAGCAATGGAATTTAGGGGGTTCTAGATTGGAATTGTGCTAGATTGTGATTTTGTATGCAGATCTTATCTATATATGATTTTTATTAGTACATTTGCTGTTTGTTTCTGTTTTTTTGAAATATCTATAGTATATTAAGGACACATATATGAAAGTCACAAAAATATTTTCGTATATCTTCAACAGTTCTCATTGAATTTTTCTATGCCTCAACTTCTCAATCATTAAATAGAATAAATTTTGTATTTTAAAAAAGCTAAGTTTAAGGATGCCTTTGCTTCTACCTACCAGATTAGAACAGGTTAGTTAATTTCATATAGTGTAAACTTAGTTTTGAGTGGTGACTCAAGAATAGCAGTGTTGTATAGAGATTAAAATAAAACACTGTATTTCTAGCCAATTGTATGCTGTATTATTTCAGGTCTATTGTTCCCCAGAATGAAAACTTTGTTTGCAGAGTTCACAGAGTTCAGAATTCAGGGGATGAAATCATGGTAATATGAGCTCTCTCCACTACTTTTCTTAGTGCTAAAATGAGAGGAGATCTGATCCCATAACCTAGACTTGCTGGCTGGCAAGAAAGCAAAGGAGAAATCAGCAGTGTTTCATGATACTAATTTCTTTCTCTATAACAGGAAGTAGTTCATTTTAAACTTATGGATAATGCTCACCATGTATTTGTATTTTATAATAATATTAATTATAGCAATATTTTTCTATATATAACTTTACTGCAAGTCATTGCATGATCAGTAAAAAGGTATACAGTATCTTTCTTGTCTAGGAATAAGCCTTTAAATGAATGTCACAGTTTCCTCATCAAATTATTAGTTCCAAGTCATTTTGGAATAATCAAGAAAGGAATGTTATATTTTATAATAAAAATAGCAAACATTTTCAGATAATAGTTCAGTTGCTAGCAGTAGCATAAGGCTGAAATCACTGCAGATGACAGCACCTGAAAAAAGTCTGGGAAACAAAGAGATAGCTTTTGTTCAGGTATGTTAGTGGCTATCTTGGGTGTGAGAATCAGAGATCAACGTTATTTTAAAATATAAAAAGGACAATCTGAAATAAAATGGCTTATCTATGTATATGTCTTCTCTGTATGTAGATTTTGAGAAGGACCAAATGTAATTAAAATGAGTCTTTATATCGTATGCTATCTCTCCTCTCCCCTTAAAAAGAACTCCCCATTTAAAAAACTTCCCTTAAAAAGATTCTTTCACTTGAAAAATACAGAATTTGCCACATCAAATATAACCAAAATCATCTAGTTTCTTCATTATTTGATAATAGCTATAATCAAGGATATTTTTTTCTATCATAATCCTCATTAGGAGAAAATAACCTGGCTCTGATTAAAAAATAATTATTAATAATTATTATTATAACTTTAATAATCATTTACAAAGTAGAATGAAAAATGCAATGTATTCAGGGGAAAATATGGAATTAGAATATCCTTAAATTTTATAAGCAAAATATTCTTTTTTCATATACTCCTTAGAGGAATCAAATATAAGTTAGGGGAGAACCAGGGATAAATAATAAATTAAAAACTGGATGCTTAATTGTTAGTGATAAATTGTGCTCTACATAAGAAAATAACCACAATGACATGTTTATGATTCATTTCTCCAGTTCAAGAGTTTGCTTAAATTAGCATATGGCAAAAACCTGAGAGTTTAGTCATAAATATCCTTCATCTGTCTTTAGCAGATATACCTGTGATCATATTTATCTATTGCTTCTTAAGTAATACCAAAAAGTGAAAGAAATAAAACAGGGAGAAATTAATTAATAAAAATATTTATCCGCTAACTTTCCTTTTATTATCTTTCGATTAAGATGAATAGAAGCAGATTTAGTTAAACACCTCTCGCATGTAAGTTGATAAAATTCTCTTTATTTTTCTTCCAGAGTCTGGAAATACTACAAATGGTTTATAATAGTATTCATGGAGAGGTGAGCAAATAACAGCATGGAAAACTTATTAAAATAAAACTTATTAAAATAAAACAGGAGTTTCTGTTTGGGGGGTTGTTGTTGTTATTGTTATTATTATTATTGGTCTCCAAGTCAGTTTTGGACTTCTGATGATTGCCTGGACTAGTCCCTACAGTTTCTTGGCAAGATTTCTCAGAAGTGATTTACCACTGCCTGCTTCCAAAGGCTGAGAGAGAATGACTGGCCCAAAGTTACCCAGCTGACTTTGTAGCCATTGCAGGACTAAACTTCGCAATGTCCCAGTTCCTAGCTTGATTCTTAACTGCTACACCAAACTGGTTCTCTATATCAGGGGTCCCCAACCTTGGCAACTTTAAGACTTGTGGACTTCAATTCCCAGAATTCCCCAGCCAGCCATGCTGGCTGGGGAAATCTGGGAGTTGAAGTCCACAAGTCTTAAGTTGCCAAGGTTGGAGACCCCTGCTCTATATCTCCTGCATGAAATATAAGAAACAAATAATCTTGTAAAGAATAGTCATAATAAAGTGACATAAACTAGAATAATTTTCCTTTGATCCATATTTTATCCCCACCTAGTAAAGGAAATCTCTTTCAAATATGGCAAAGAAGGTGTCGGAGAGATCCAAATTTGAAGGGATGTATGGGCACATACAAAACACCTAATCTCAAATCAAGGGCATTTTTTTTTTTTTTTTGAGTGCAGAAAGTACAGTAAAGGTACAACTTTTCTTAGAATTGCCAACATGTGCTACATCTGTGTCCACCTATACTCCAACTCATATCCCCTTCAGATTTTGATCTTTCCACAATCCTACTGTGTTTTTAAATTCCAGTTATCTGAGACTGATACAATATTCAAAATGGAGGCGACAGCTGAAAATATTTGGACTAATTTATTGGGATATTTTAAATATGAAAATTATAAGATAAACTTTCCCTGGAACTGAACTGAACTTTAAATGGAGAGTCCCATATTGTTTTCTTAACAACAATTACAGATATAAATCACCACTTCTTTTTTCCAGGACTTTGGAAGGGGGAGGAGGAGCAGGGGGGATAACTTCCCCTATTCTACAGTTTAGTCTCTCGTTTAAGGCCTGGCCACATCTAACTTTTTGAAATTCAGTCAAAGTGTGTTAATCAATTTGAACTAAATGCGATAATACTTGTTCCTTTTATGTCCTTCCTTCATTAAGTGCCATTAATTTTAGCCTTAAGATAATGTAGTTTTCTTTTTTCTAACATAACAGAAGAGAAACCCAAGGAAAATACAGGAAGTCCACAACTTAACAGCCATTCATTTAATGATCGTTTGAATTTACAATGGCACTGAAAAAAGTGACTTATGACCGTTTGTCACACTTACAACCATTGCAGCATCCCCATTGTTTGAATTAAAATTTGAACATGTGGCAACTGTCATGTTTTTATGATGGTTGCTGTGTCCCAGGGTCATGTGATCACCTTTTGCAACCTTCTGACGAACAAGGTCAATGGGGAAGCCAGATTTGATTAACAACGGTGTTATTCATTTAACAGCTGCAGTGATTCACTTAAGAACTACAGCAAGAATGGTCATAAAATGGGGCAAAACTCATTTAACAACTGTCTTGCTTAGCAACAGAAATTTTGGGCTCCATTGTGGTCGTAAGTGGAGGACTACCTACAATAAAAGTCAAGGCTGAAGCAAACAATTAGATTTTGTTGACATGTTGGGCAATTAACTTTGTCGAATGAAGAGGAATATACATGTCTCAGGATAATGTTGCAGGTCCCGGTTACCAACCCAGATTGGATCCTTCAATTATCTTTGTGGTTATTTGAAGAATTCTGTTTTGGAATTTAATAAGATTCAAAGAAAAATCAGAAGCTAATAGTGTATTGCTTTTGAATTTTTGCTCTTATTATAGAGGCATCTGTTTACTGTGATGAATACTGATTTTTTTTTTTAGTTCTTTATCCTGAAAGCGTATTTGAAATGACTACAGTAGGGCTATTATTCTAAACACATCTTTATTTTCAGTAGTAATCTTTCATCTCAGAGTTGCAGCAGGGTGACATGGTTGCAGTGTTGAAAATTGTTGTAAATAGGAGTAAATAAAGATGATTTCTCTATGTATTCTATTGCTCTATGGTTGCATAAAAATTGACTAACTCTTTGTTTAGTTTGATTGTTCACAGCAAGGCAAGGTTGAAATATTTTAGCTTCTCTGTTCCCACAGTTCAAATGTGTGACAGTTCCATTGCTGATAATGGGAACTAGAATGGCTCCGCTGTGCAGAATGAAACTTGGTTTCTGATATGAAATAATAATTTCATGAACTCCCAGTTGTGTGTTGTGGCGCCAAACCACAGGAAGCTGTCTAGCATTGCCTTCAATTAACTGAGATGATAAGAAGTAAAGGCAGATAAAAAGGAATGTAGACAGATAAACATTTCAAGCTATTGCATTTATCGGGTAATCTAACTTTCTTCAAAGTGAGCTGTGATGATTTGCCAGCAGGTCCAAGCATGCATTATCATCTATATGGGACTGGACTATACACAAACAATGATGGTGAAGCTTCTGGAATTTTCTATCATGAAGAACAAAATAGCTTCCCCTAAATCCCAACCAAAGAGCAATACATCCTGATGATTGTTGAGTGATCTGAGTTTGAAAACTAGCAGGAACCAGTGATTAGTAATTTAAACAAAAAAGTCTACGGTGATGACTGATAAGCTAAAATTTGCTTATCCACTTGGCCTTGCGCAGCAAATCAGTGTTTTAGTACTAAATTTCTATTATATTTGCACGTATAAAACAAACTAATACAAAACCAAGTGTGAATTAACTGTAGTTTAAAATTAGAATGATACTGGCTTTCTTCCACCTACCATTATTAATAATATTTTGCACTATAATAATTTTGACGTGTTCAATTAGGAGGAAGTGTATTGCATAACAGTATGGAAAGGAAGTTTCTATTTCAGTAAGAGAAATGAAGAACTAAGAAAGTAATTAAAATACTGTTTATGAGCTTTCTTTTTTCTTTTTCTTGGAAAACTTTTGAATTGAATGTCTGCTTTCTATATTGGAACCTTACATTTTGAGGATACTTCATCAAGAGAATCATTCTCAAAATAAGCATGAATTAGAGAAGGTTAAAAGGAAATATTTATTAATCCGTATATTGAAAGACATGCCTGCTCCCGTTTTTGGAGGTACTGCTTATTGATCGAAAGGTTGGTTCTTAATAAAAAGTGTATTTGGATGTCAGGATGTCTGCAAGACATTGATCTACATTCTAGATCAGGCATGTCAAACTCCGACGTCACGTGACGTCACGCGATGTATCGGAGCTTTTTCGCCATTGCCGGCAATGGGGTGGGCGCTGCTCCGGTATGACGAAACCAGCCCACGGGCCGGCAGTTTGACATCCCTGTTCTAGATATTGCTCAAAATTATAATTTTGCATCTCATTGGGGAAAAATAGCATTTTCATAATGATGATAGGCAGCAATTTGAATGCTGAGAATGAACTTCTCTGAGGCTATTGACAATGGAATTTATTTTTTTAAAAAATTAATGTATTCTCAGAATATATTGTATGGTCATACAATGTATGTTAACCAACAACAGTTATTATATGTTTGATAGCCAGAGTTTGTTGCTTCAACTTGATTTGCTAGTGTGCAGAAAGCATTTCAGTTTATATATGATCATGTCTCTTTGGTTATCCCTGGTATCCAAAGAAGCTTTGGAAGCTAACTCTAGGAGCCTATGTTCATATAAATCTTTGGCTGAGATTATTATGACCTGCATGGATTCTTAGTAAGTTATTTGAAAAGTTCTTCAGACTATACTTTCATTAGGATGGTTGTTGAGTTCAATGTTACTTCAGATAAACAATTTGATTATCAGTAATGCAAGAACCAGATCATCCACTATAGATAAAAGTTTAAATACTCTAAAGCCAGAGTATTTTGTTCAAATAATTGCATTTAACAGAGATCCCATGCTACCGTATCTTTATAGTGATTGACGGATTAATTTATTTTATGAATTCTTCTCTTGAAAGACAATCCAAATTCAGACCTAAGTTGTAATGATGTTTGTTCTCTGAATGTACTTGAGAGAAAAGAGACAGGGTAGAGACTAAATAGAAGGAACAAGAGAGAGAGTTGTATGTTCTTTTTGGCTTTGAGTTCATGCTGCTCTCCTCCGTATTAGCCAGAGCTTATTGTACTGGCTGCTGATTCCTGAGCTTGAGCTTCCAGAGAGAGCCTCACCTCACGTGCCTTCCTTTTCTTTTATGAAATGCTTTGCATACTCCCACCAAAATGTAGCTTTTTAGTCCTTAACTCAGTTTATGTCAGGAGGCTGGTCTCATGCCCCATGCAATTTGTTGACAGAAAATTTGGTACTTGATGAGGAGTTTCTCTGCAACAATTGCAAAACCAGTTTATAAGTAAAGCTTCTCCTCATGCCACATTCCTGTGATTCCTGTGCTGGGAAAAAGATACTGCTGCTCAACTCTTTCCTTGGAGTCTTTGTAAGTACAACTTTCTTCCTTCTGCCTGGGTAAGGCAAAGTGTTTCTTGGGCATGAACTCTTCCAAAGGAGAAGCATAATTTAAATCATCTCTAAATAGAAGGGGAAAGCAGCTGAGAAAATAAGACTTGATAAGTGAGAAGCCATGTTTGGGAAGAGCACCATGAGGGACCATAATAAAATTCATCAAAGTTGTCTTGGATGCAAGGATGTCATTTTCTATGTTTTGACAAAGAAACAAACTTGTGCCCCTGCATGACCTTTGTTTCCTTAACTTATTAAAAAATGTGGACTTCCTCCCCAAAGTTTATTAATGCATACTTTGCCAGCCTTATTCAATGCATGGAACTTCCTGTCTTTTGTGTGATTATACATTCTGTAACATTTGGTAACTGCATAATTTCCTTCCTTCCTTCCTTCCTTCCTTCCTTCCTTCCTTCCTTCCTTCCTTCCTTCCCTCCCTCCCTCCCTCCCTCCCTCCCTCCCTCCCTCCCTCCCTCCCTTGTCATATTGTAGATTGAGGCATATTATAACAAGTATATATTCCGTATATTAATGTAGTGACAATGAGTATGTGCTTTGAAAGATCCAAGAATGACTGTTAATGTATATTGTACATAGTGTATATTCATGCAGCTGTTATGAACTGATAGTGTTCTTAATATTCATTATTCTTCTATGAATTGGATCATAGACAACAATACAGCAAAACGGGAGGCATAAGCCCCCAGCCCTACCTCAAAAAAACCCCTTCCACAATTTGTTTCTGATTTAGGATGAAAAATAATTTTGGGTTATATGTTGAATAGATGGTATTTGGAAACCTTAGTTGATTTAGGCTGATCTGCATTTGCCCCAGCATGAAGATGCTCTAGCTGCCATTTGGAGATGGTAGAAATGGATTATAACAACCCCAGTCCATCTTTGATCTGCACTCTCTATTCAGGTTTCTGGTTTTGCTTCAAAAGTAGTATTTTCTATTCTTCTTCGCTGTGGTCCAGGTCTTATGCATCAGTCTCTCCTTTGCAAATGCCTCTGCTCTGAGTGACTGGCATGGGTTCTTGTGCTTCTCTACTGTTTACCATCAACCAACCACTTTGTGGTTGCTGGTTCGAAGCTGTCATGAAAGGCTGGACTTTAGTTTTGTAGTTGTTTACAGGCTCAGTAGAGGAAAGGAGAATGGCTGGCCTTCCCTCTCTTTTAATTGCTGAAATTTGAGAAGAATTCTATTCAGTTTCTCCTTTGGCCCAAGTGACAAGAGCCCTAAAAGAGTTGCATTTTTTAATCAGTGCTCAAAACAGGCCCACAGAAGGGAAAGCGGTTGAGGCTTACTTTCTTGGGATGGATGGGAAGAGAAAATGCACAGGGGAGTCCACCAAATAAGACCCACGGTATAATCAGGGTCCAGACAGAACACAATTATGACCAAAGTGAAGGAAGAAATTAAAATCCAGAAAGAGATTTCTTAATGAAGCTTCACTTGCAGCTGATTTACATATAGGAGTCAAGTATCTGAGAGCTTCCATTAGTGTCTGGTATTTCTCCTTTGAGGGAAAAAAGATGTTAGGGAAAATATTAAACTATTCTTTATAGTTTATTTTAAGAAAAAATATACATAATCTGATTTGCTTAAAGTCATGCCTTGTATATTAAATGTAAAAGTGCGATTTATTCATACATTTAAATGTGTTCTGATTTAGGCATACATTTTCAATTAAAAGAATTTAATTATAAGCAGAGTTCTTAGAATTCAATTGAATTCAATACACCTGGGAGGGGGACTTCATTCCTTTGTATGTTCCTTGAGCACTAAGAGAGATAACATGCTTGTTTGTAGCCAATAAAAGTAAACAGATTGCTGTCCAGTTCACTGGCAAATTAGCAGAAGGACATGTCTGTTTCTGCAAAAGTGAACAAGATAGCATCCATGCAAGGAAACCATTGGCTGCTTCCTTCTGTTGTGAAAAAAATGCCGCTAAGGAGTCAGAGTTCATAGGAAGTACAATAATCCTGTATATAAATGTCTGCCTTGTGATTAGAGATCATTTGGGGAGGAGCAAAGGTTTCAATATGTGAATATCGTTCTTGGCTATTTTACACAGGGTGCTATAAGAAAACATTTCATCTTCCATTTTCCCCCCT
Organism: Crotalus tigris; assembly: GCF_016545835.1. Taxonomy (NCBI): domain Eukaryota; kingdom Metazoa; phylum Chordata; class Lepidosauria; order Squamata; family Viperidae; genus Crotalus; species Crotalus tigris. The sequence continues at coordinate 209,921 of NW_024096508.1, forward strand.
CTTCTTTGAAGAAAAGACAGGACTTGAAATGGAAATAGGGAACACTGATTCTTTTTCTATTTTTTTCCTTTTCCTTCCCCAGGGATTTCATACCTTTGTCTCTCTGGACCTCTGAATACATATCATGAGCAAAGCATTCAGAAGGGGCACTTTGCAAAGTACATTGGCATGAGTGCAGACACATTCTTCAGAAAGTTCAGAGTGGATGATTTGAAGGCTTTCCCCAGTTGTCCCTGTTTGTCTCCATGTATCTATATATGTGCATAAAATGTTTCTGATGGAACTAGTGAAGGAGATATGGATGCAGACAGCAGAGGAAAATCTTTGAAGTCTTGTGGAGGGCTGAGGATTGAAATGGTGGTTATATTTTATACCACCTTAGGAATGTTTTTAAATTGCAGTAACAGCTTAATTTATATCCCTTTTTTCATTGCCTCTTGGTTTCCTTCTATTTACAAAAAAAAAAATATTAACATGAGAAAGGAGATAGAAAAATTGCATAATGACTTGTGGTTTGATGGTGATACTATGTACTTCATTTGCGAGTGCTCTGAGCCTGACTTTTAATTGGGGGAAATCAGAAAAGAAACTAAGAAACCAAAGAGGAAGGTTATACAGACGATGCGTGTTTATCTTTCCTAAATTGAAAAATGCATACATTTAAAGAGTAGAAGCCCTTGGGGAATTAAGTAGCATTAAGCCCTTGGTAGCATTTGAAGTCCTTGGTAGCATTAAGCATTAGCAACAGCATTAGCGGTTGATGCAGCTACAGCTATGGACTAAATGCAGAGGGCTACAGAGAGTGAGCATCCTTAATCCCAAGCAGCCATTTTTCTGTTGCCTTAAAGTCATTCTGCCCTGCCCTTTTTGTTCTCAGATTATAGATATCTTGTTTGTTTGTTTGTTTGACTTTTATATTGCCAAAATCATACATTTCATGCATATTCTGATATCAAGTTTGATTTATCATTGAACTCTGATAGTACAATCCATTAATTTGGATGCATGGAATTTCAACTCTGAATTTCTTTTGAAGTTGAAAAGTTAAGGCTGTCTCTTCAGAAATAGACTAAAGTACTCTCTAAAAATGATTATCCGCTAGTAAAATTGTTTTATACACATAGGTTTCTCATTTCTTTTCTCCTCTGCAGTTTCAGGCAGGAAATAGATGCTGCCTGAAGGAATACTGCTCTGAAGGAATATGTCAGTATGACATTAAATATAACTAGGTTTCCAAAAGATCAATAAGAATTCTCTCTGAAATTGTCAAGGGCAACACTGTCCTGATCTAGGTAAGATATAAGCTGCCTTGCAGAGCAGATGCTGCTTTGACGCATTTATTTATATCCCAGCTTTAATCATTTTTATAAATAACTCGAGACAAAGAACATACTTAATAACAGAATAACAGAGCAAAATGACAGAATTGGAAGGGACTTTGGAGGTCTTCTAGTCCAATCCCCTGCTCAAGCAGGAATACTATTTCAGACAAATGGTTGTCCAATCTCTTTTTAAAAACCTCCAGTGTTGGAGCACGCACAGCATCTGGGAGGCAGGCTGTTCCACTGATTATTTGTTCTCATTGTCAGGAAAATTGTCCTGACTTCTAGGTTGGTTCTCTCTTTGATTTGCTTCTATCCACTGCTTCTTGTCCTGCCTTCAGGTGCTTCGGAGAACAGGATAATATTCCTTCCTCCTATTTTCCCTATAGCAACAACCCTATGAAGGTTCCCCCTTCCAAACCTGCTGTCTCCCTTGTGATACTGTCATGGAAAGGGAGGAGCTAAAGTGCAAGAGGGTACCAGATTGCTTAGAGACGGGAATCCATCTGAAGATTCAGCCATGTGTTTCTCCAAGTTGGCATTTTTTACTTCTGAGCTTCCTGCCTTGTGTCAATGGAACTCTGTGGCTCTATAATTTTTATTGGGGGTTTGCAATTTCATTTTTGGGTTTAATGTTGCAATTGTCCTAATGTCAATATTACTAATTCCATTTTATTTTAATCATTCTATTTTGGTGTGAGTCTGCATTGCAGTGGCAATGGTTGCAGTAGAAGTTTTACATTTGTGTTTCATTCTTTCAGACTATGAGTGGATCATCTTTTTCTTCCCACATGATCAAAGGAGCCCAGTGGCTTTCTATTAAAAATAATAGAGAATTTCCTTGAACATTTCTCACAAATTTATTATATAGGCATTTCAGGTTTATTAGAGCTATGGCATGATTTCATTGCTTTTGACTCCAGCATAGATCTTTTATTGCAGAGCACAGTTCCTTGGGGGGGAGGGTTTGCTGCAAATTTGACTCAAAATCAAGAATTGGGTTTACAAGGAATACATTCAATGTAAATGAGTTTAGGAAATGATCCTAAAGAAGAGGTCACCAACCTTTTTTAACACCAGGGACCGATTCCATGGAGAAAGGTTTTTCCATGGACCAGAGTGTGCTTGGTTTTGTGTGCTGCCTGCATCCCATGGATGGGGCTTTGCTTGTTTGTGTGGACCGGTTGCTGGCATGCTGCAGCCCAGTACCGGTCCACTGACTAGGGGTTGGGGACCCTTGTCCTAAAGGGTTGAAGGCTCAGCATGCGCTACAACTACCAAAGATTATCACTTTCCATTCTGCAAATTACCATCTGTTGAAAAATGACAAGTTTGTTTTTACTTCTTTCTAACCCATCACAGGGTCTCTCAACCTATAATGGCTGTTGAGAGGGCTTCATCTTATTATACAATTTCAACTGCACACCCTTATGACATTACTTGGAATGTGCTGATCCTCTAACTGATACAGTCAGCGTAACAGATAGGACAAGACTGATGGGGGGGGGGCAGATCAGGTTTTAAGAGTCAAAATATATCGGTCATCCTTGGAAGGAATGCATTTGGATTCCTGGTTTCAGATGGGTTTGATTTCATAAAATGTTTGTTTTAATGAACTGTTTAACAAAACACTTTAAGTTTTGTATTAATGAGCTACAAGCTGAGTATTATATCCTAGAATTCATTTGAAATTGTATAGTTATCTGCTAGTTTCTGGCTGGTCAATCCAGTCTGCTCTCTATTTCTGTTTTGAACTTTAATAATACATTATCCTTTTAATTTCTCCCTAGTAGCTGCCTTGGAAGCATGTAGATGATGCATAAAGACTAGACCAACAATTTTAATAAACAAATAAAATATCAGTCGGATGGTTGTTACCATTTTTTTCCTTGGAATTAGTATAGACTTCTGGTGACTATCTGGACAAATCCCTGCAGTTTTCTTGGCAAGATTTTTCAGAAATGGTTTGCCATTGTTTCCTTCTAGGGCTGTAAGACAGTGTTTGGCTCAAGTCATCCAAATGATTTTGTGCTGAAAGTGGGATTAGAATTCATGATTTTCCAGTTTCTAGCCTGATGCTAGACACCAATGGCTCTTATATTCTTTAATTATCATAATTGTAGACATGTTTTTTTTTATTTAGAAGTAAATAGGGCTAATATTCCTTTGGTAAAAATGTTAACCATTGCAAGGTTACGTAGCCATGGAAACATATGCTAAATACTGGAATTAATTTTAGCTATTTAGGCATTGAGAAATCATGCTGCACAACTCATTACAAAGTTGCTCTTTTATCTCACTATCTCTGTGCTAATTTGTGGGCCATGTTTTTACAAGTATGTCCATGGTCCTTATCTTTATAGGATCTCTATGAAGCTAATTTATAAATGTTCTATGGAGCAAAAGTCAGGGTGGACCAGACAATTTCTCAACATACATTGTTCCCTGTTTTTAGCCATACATTCCCACCTTTTTAGAATGTATTTATGCAAATATTTTGTTTTTGATCGAACATGGAAAATCAAATAAGCCACGTGTTTAGACTGGATTTGTCATTTTTATCCACCTATTGAATCCTTTCCAACGACCTGGAATAGGAAGATGTTTTTTGACAACAATAACACAGTATCTGTTAGATATCATGAGAAAACTGTTAATTGACTGTATGGACAAGTTTGTGCAGAGGCATTTATAAAAGCCCCTAGAATTGTTAATAATATTTCTTTCTCACTGTCAGTTAGCGGTAATGAGGACTCTTATCACCTTATAGGATCAAGGTAATTAACCTTGCAACTTTTATCACTTTTGGATTAAATTAATATTTGCAATATAAAATTTATCTCTCATCCAAACTGAAGTGTTCTTCAGTTTCAAAACTTGTGATGTTTTAAAATAGAGGCACTACCCTAATGCATATGTGCATACAACATAGATGCAATTGCTGATCCACTCATCCTTCTCTAACAAATTGCCATCGGTCGTGATACTGAATGGGAATGACAAGAGCTGTAGTCCAATATAGCTGGAAGACTCAGACTGGGGAAAATGGAAATACCCATTCTTCTCTTGTGCAGTTTTTTTTCCTAATTTTGCTCTTTAAAAGTTACATTATAATGTGATTCTTCCTTTGAATGGCTCCAAATTTTCCTCATAAATTGTACTTTTCCATGTTCCCCATGCCCTCCTGGGAAAGAAAAAAAAAATCAAAAGAAACCCTGAATGCTTTGTTTCCCTGCTTTATCAGAGAATGAAGGCATGCTGGGGATCTCTAAGTTGTTACCTAGCAACCCCATCCATGATACACCAATATCCTTTCCTTGTGCTTCCCCCCCCCCCAAAATTGCTGTAAGCCTCTCCCTTTCCGTTTTGACTGTTTTCATTTTTCAGATCCTGTCAGAACTGACAGAACCATAGTTGTCCATAATTCCTTCCCTTCCCTCCAAGCATTGCTGCCATCTGTTCTCCCTGTACTTATTTTCAATGGCCCACTATTACCTGTCCGGCAGAACCTATATTTACTCCAAAATTGATATGATGTAGATGAATTCTTTGGATTTACTCAGTGAAAAAAAATTACTCAGTGAAAAAAAAGTTAATGTATTTTTTCAACCAAATCGTTTACCAATTAATTGCAAATCTTTTTGTTTCAGATAACTCTGTATCAAGCCAGATGATTAAAAGTATAGACTGGGGCGGAAAAAACCTGGGAAGGAAATATGACTGATATTTGAGCCATACCTGTATCAGGTCTCATTTTTGACAGAGTACCATGGTCCATGGAAATAAATAGAAAAGCCTTCATTGCCATCTTCCCTGGTGCTCTTTCCAATCAGCACTGAAGGCTGTGACTTCTCAGAGTTTCAGTGTTAGGATTCTAAGACACAATTTCTGTACAGAGTGAAGTTGATGAACAGGAAGCCATAGTTCTTAGGGTGGAGAGGACTATTATACCAACATGGATTGGGTGCCTTCAAAGCCTATTAAAAGAATGAGTATTGACTCAGAAAGGAAGGAGGAAAAATCCTAGAATTTAAACTAGAAGTAAACCACACAGTCTATGTATCTGTATAAAGCTTTGACGTGTATATAGCTATATATTGCAGGAACAAATACAGAATATGGTGTTTATATGGCTTAATTCTTGCTTACAATAAAGTAGTTAATTTAACCAGTAGTGTCTGAAACCTGCTGCTGAATAAGCCAATTCCTGATTAATAGGTGCTTGGACGATCAAGACTGACTCTGAGAAAAGCTTGAGGATCTTTGCTTGTTTTGCTTTGCTTTGCTTTTCTTTGCTTGTGCAATTAAATGTCTCTTCTCCCCTCCAATCTTTAAACATTTTTCTCAGTTCAAGGCATTGACCTTTCTTAGTTGGGGTTTCTCAGGCAGTTTAACATATTTCTTCTATCAGCATGCTTGTTGTCCCCATCTTTAAGTATATTTTCCTTCCTTTTTCCGTCTTCTAAAATTTCACTTTTACTTTTATTTCCATTTTTAGAAAACACAAGACCCTAGAGAAACTAGTAAGGGGCTAGAGAGAAAATTCTGGTCTTGAATAGACCAAGAATAATTTTACATACTTAACTGGCAGAAGAAGCAAAGATTTGTTGTAATGGCTGGGGTAGTTAATGCTAAAAAAAAAAATATATATATTTTTAATACTTAGCTGACCAGTTTTATATGCCACAACTGATCTTTAGAAATGTACTATGAGAATACAGTAGCCAGTGGAGTTATTCTTAGCCTGGTATAAAACCTTGTGCCCAATCCCACTTAGTAATCATCCATCTAGTGTGTTGTATATTTTCCAGTCTTCAAAGGTAACTCCATTGCAGCTGAATAAAACAAACATCATCCATACATGGGTACCTGCTTAAAATTGTACATTTGTAACTTAGATATGGTGAACTAATACTCAGACTGGATTAAAATCAAATATGGAATGGGGTATGCATCTTTGAATTTCTAAATTCCAGATTTATAATTATGTCTGAAGTGGGTTTTGGTAGATCTCATCTAAATCTCCTGGATTTAGAAGTGAGTTTTGTACATTACAGGAATATACCAAGGAAGTATAGGCTCATTTAAAAATCAAGAATTTCACGTATTATATAGCTAACCTTTCTTCTGTTGTCATAAATATTGTATGTTCTGTCTGGGAACCTGACAATAATTACTTTAAAGACTTGTGAAGAAATTGTTTTCTCCTCCCATCTCCTCTTCCTCTCTCTTAAATCATACTTCTATTGAGGAAATCAAAAGAACTGGCTGTATAGCTGCCTAAAATTGATGTGTGAAATTTCCTTTGTGCAAGGTTGTTGGAGACTAACTAGTGCCTTTATCTCTCTTTGAGGGCAGAATCAGATGTAGCATGGGGAATGTATGGTTAACTTGTCCTTCAGTGTTCTTGAGTTATGTAAATGGTTTTCCCCTACATTGTAGAGGGTTGGACTAGATTACAGTGTTTCTCAACCTTGACAATTTTAAGGCATGTGGGAGTTGAAGTCCACATGCCTTAAAATTGTCAAGGTTGAGAAACACTGGACTAGAAGATACTTGTGATCCCCTCCAACTCCACAGTTGTATGCTTTTCTTCACATACATGCTTTACGAAACTTAAAGCAAATTCTGATATTGTTTAAAATAGTTAACATTAGGAAAGAGAAGGATCAATCATTGCTTCTACATGCAGACTCTTTCTCCCCTTCGTACATATGAAACCGTGTGAAGCCTCGCAGCAGGAAGAAGATAAGTATCTTCATCAGATCTTCAAGGTTGATATCAGCTTTAGGGTGAGCCAGATAATAAAATGACCAGTGAGGCAGATGAATTCATCTTTTTTTAGATTCAGCCTCTGATTAAAATTGGAGCCCTACATTACCTATGAATGTTATAAAGTGATAATTGACGGGGGAAATAAAACATTCTAATGATGGATTTCCTATTTTGATGATTATTTTAATTCTGGGACAAGGCTAAGTTGGTTTATAAATCTCTGAATGGTTGTTCAAATCTTGACAGCTCAACCCTTTCAAAATTGTTTAACCAGTACATTTGTATCTTCATCCCATGCTGTCATTAAGGATTACGTCTCTGAATTTATCAGAAAGCAGTAGACTGGATCTTATTTCTTTCACAGTTCCCATGCGGTCTGCAGGCTATCTTGTTAAAAAAGAAGAACCAAACGATCCTGTCTCTGCATATTCTGTAAACTCTATTTACACAGTTATTAAAACCAAGTTCGATAGTCTCTGTAATGAATTGAACTCATTCACATTTGGAATTTCACCAGAGCTGTTTTTACTTTGTGACTTTTATCTTTACCAAACCAAAACAATCAGTTTCAAAAAGCTCATTTCCTGCAAGTTCAATGCCTGTAAATTGATAAGAGAGAGCACAGGAGAAATTTTTCACTCTGTTCTTCATCCTGGAAAACTTCAGAGCAACACAGGGAAGCTAAGAATAGGCCAGCAGCAAAGTTTGTAAAGTCTGCAATTTTTTGTTTTGTTTTTTTTAAAGTGCTGATATAAGATTGAGGGAAGTTTGCGGTTGTTCTGCATGCTGATGTACTGTATGTGGGTGGTGTTTTTTCCCCTGCATGCCTCTATAACCCAGCAAAACCTATCAGTAGACGTGTGAGGCACAGAGGAGAAAAACCTGGACAAGTACTGTATATAGTAGCTTTTGGAGCTGTTTTTTCCTGGTAGTTTTTCATTATCAGGGATTTTCTCTTGCTCATCAGTGAGGCTTTGCTATGAGAAAGAAGAGAGTGCTGGAACCAGATAAGCTCTGTAAGGTATGGCGTAAAGGTTGTATGGCTTGCATATTCCAACCAGTTGTTCCTAGAGAAGAGTTGTCATAAATAGGCGTTTCTGGACTATCAACACAATTTGGTTTTCTTATTATCCAAAATCTAGTATTTTTTTATATTAAATGGAACCTCGCCACTTAACAAGTGCTAAAGATACAACGTAAGTTCAAGTTTACCCTGCATGAATATTGAAAGAAAAAAACCTATTATAACTATATAAAGTAGTGGTGACTATGCAGTAACAGACAAAGAATATATACAGGAAGTATATGTATAAATATTATTTTTATTAATTGAAACAGTAATTTGAAGGTTATGGTAGAAGCTAGGAAAGACAGTGGGGCTGGGTAGCTGGCTGGGGTCACCAATAGGTCCTTGAAGCTGTATCTTAGACCAACTAAGCCAGCTAATTGCTTTCTGAGCACCAATAGTAAAGGAACAAAAAAAAATTCCAAACTGCAGTGGTTTGTGTAATGTGAACTTAGACCAGGATCTTAAGATAAAGTGCTTCAGTATATAAAAACAGCAGCACATGCTTAATGGATATTGCTACTGATGTTCAAAACTGGAGAAGAGGGATTATCTCCCACCAAAAAAACCACCTTTTTGGGGGGGGAGAGGTTTGATACTTCTGTTCTAGACATATTGAAATACAAATAATATTTTGCTCTTGGGTGATGTTTTTTTTAATCTGTCATAATTTGTGCCCTGAGATCTGACAGCACCTGTATGCTTGTTTAAACAGATAGATATATAATTGCATGGTTAAGAAAAACAAGGTCAGTCTCCTTCATTGTAATCTTTAGGAAGTGTCCTTCAGCCCCTTACTGTTGAGGCTTGTTTTGATTTGATTTTAACAAACATCTCAGTTGCCATGTTTGTAGAAGGTGAAGTGATAATGCTCTTTCATTTCTTATGCTGACAATCTATATACTATTAAAACTCTTGTTGTCATGACTTTAACTGTGTGAAATGGTGCATCCTAGGACAACATTTTTTTGAACCAAGGTACCTCAAATGAGCTAACTTATGGAATGCATCCAAAATCTGGGACCGATGACTCTTGAGGGAGTGATATTTGGGGAAATTCTGGTTCTTTCAGTATTACTGGCTGCTGCTGCACTTCTGGGTTGCTGCTGCGATCACGTGATCTTCATTTTCAACGTTTGGCAACAGTTTCCCAGGCAGTCTTGCAATCCCTTGGTCCTTCCCCCACCCAAGGGAAGGGAAGGAGAGATTTCTGATGCTATGATGAATTTCACAAGGAAATTCAATGAGGAAGCTGGCAGGAAATCACTTCTGCGCCCCCTACTTTTTTTGTCCTTGGTGATTCTCTTTCTCTGTTTAGATAAGGAAATACTTCTGAAACAATGATCAATGGGGAACAGATTATATAGTTATTTATAACAGTTACAGATCTGTCATATGTGCATATGGATGTATGAAATGTATTATATAACTTGTGACGTAGAAATTAAGTAGTCATTGAAGTTACGTTTCCATTGGGCCAATTTTCTAATCAAGTGCAAGTTAGTATTCATCAGTTACAGATTCCTTGAACCTCAGATTCAAAAAACTTCGTAAAGTGAGGATCAAAACCTAGTCTGTGCACAAAAGTCCAGTTCTGCTAATAATGAATTAGAAGTATTTTGTGTCACCAAGAGTGGCTAATGCAGGTCTTTATATGCTCCCCACAACTTATACTTTCATGATTTTTAAAAGGTTTTATTGATGGATTCTTTAGGAAGGGTCAGTCCACAGCTTCCTTGAAGGATGTCAAACTCACCCAGAAGTCACCATCCTGGAAGCGTTTACTAACCAGGAGGAACAGGGATAACACTAATAAGCAAGTAGTTGTGCTAACAACCCCAATGACCCTGTCCACTTCCTCAGTTCCAACAGGATCAAACTGCTCTCGGATAACAGCCTGAGTCCATACTTTGGGCATTGGTACAATGTTTGACCTTATTTCCAGATTTATGATGTTCCTTACCTGTGAGCAGTACAAACAATTTCAATTTTAGAAGGCCATAAGTCCAGAGCCCTGAGTTCTAATCTAAAAAAAAAAAATAGGTCAAGATCTTGGGGCAAACGTCATTAATATTTCCAGTGAGAATCATTAGGCCATTCAGGTTTTGGAATCAGAGGCAATGGGCACATATGCCTTTTGCAGGAAATTTGCTATAGCTTTTTGTCTAGCAGTAAAAACTGAAGGGAGTGGAAGCTGATAATCTGAAACTAAAATCACAGCATGTCTTTTAAACCTGAATCTTCCACTAAGTTACTTGCTTGGATTTGCTATGCTAATTGACTCTGTTATATTACCATAATAGGAAATATTCTATGTTTCCCACTTCCAAGATTAAAAGAAAAAAACAAATGAAATCTAGCATTTAAAATTGTTCTTATCTGATGGGACTTGTAGTTATCTCAATTTTAAAAATTCAAAATAGATCAAGAACTTTGATCTAAAACTTTATCAAGAACTTTTGATAGCAAGAACTTTTATATACATTTATTAATTGGGTGATTAAAAAGCCATTTTTAAGATCAGATTATTTGATCATATATACTTTAACAGATATTGTTCCTTTTTTAATTAATTCAACTTTCTCCCAGCTAATTCCCTCAAGAAGTGTTTAAGTTTATCATTCTCCGCATTTCCAGGCAACAAAGAAATTCTGGATGTTTATATATATTTGAGGGCACTATTGGGGGAAAGTATTGCAATTATTTTCTGTGGCTTCTTACTATTTCTTGCACTATTCTATCAAATCACTTTAATGTTTGTTCCAAAAAAAGAAAAATATTCCTCAAAACTTTACTCATGTTTTTCTGTGTTCTTTCCTCTCTTCCTGCCTCCTACAACAGTTGGACAAGGGGGATGTGAGCCAACTCAGCCTGCCTTCCAATACAAGCCACAGTGATGCAGAAAGCAATATCTGTCTTGATGTTCCAGATGGCAACCCTGACCCACAGAGGACAAAAGCTGCCATTGACCATCTGCACCAGAAGATTCTTAAGATCACTGAGCAAATAAAGATTGAGCAGGAGGCTCGAGATGACAATGTAGCTGAATATCTGAAGCTTGCTAATAATGCTGATAAGCAGCAAGCCTCTCGTATTAAGCAGGTCTTTGAGAAGAAGAACCAGAAGTCAGCCCAGACCATTGCCCAGCTGCATAAGAAGCTTGAGCATTACCACAAAAAATTAAAGGAGATTGAACAAAATGGGCCAACGCGTCAGCCCAAAGATGTCTTCCGGGACATGCATCAGGGCCTCAAGGATGTAGGAGCCAATGTTCGATCCAGTATTAGTGGTTTTGGTGGCGGTGTGGTAGAGGGAGTCAAGGGTGGGTTATCAGGCCTTTCTCAAGCAACACACACAGCTGTGGTTTCCAAGCCCCGTGAGTTTGCAAGTTTAATACGCAACAAATTTGGCAGTGCAGATAACATTGCCCACTTAAAGGACACTCTGGATGATGGACACCCAGAAGAGGCCTCACGGACTCTGAGTGGCAGTGCAACCCTCGTGTCCAGTCCCAAATATGGAAGTGATGATGAGTGCTCCAGTGCCACATCTGGCTCAGCAGCTGGTAGCAATTCTGGGGCTGGTCCTGGGGGCTTGGGCAGTCCTAAGTCTACCACCTTGGAGAGTCATCATTATAACTTTGACACCATTGTAGAAGAACTGAGAGATATTAAGGACATTCAATCCCATCTTGAGGACTCCATGGAAGAACTCAAGGCTCAGCTGCAACGAGACTATACATACATGACTCAATGCTTGCAGGAAGAACGATACAGGTAAGGTTTGTTAAATGTCTTCCTATTCCTCACCAAGGGACAAATATTCCTCACTAATTTAAAAAAATGCCCTTAATTGTTCATTTATGGTGACAGAATCACAGCAATGGAGAATAATAAGATGTTGATTCCTGAGCGTGGTACAGCAATTTAGCTGCAGATCTCACTTTACAGAGAACATAGATTATGTATGCATTTAATAAGTAAAATAAGCAACAATCCACATGTCAAAGAAATTAGGGTAAATTTTACGGCAGGAATTATAACTTGCGGCCAGTAATAGCTTAGGGTTTTATCTTCCACCTTATAGAAGATAAATGGGGAGCTTTTTTAGCCAAGAACTGAACTTGCCTTTGGCCGATATATTCAGACCAAAATATGGAGGAGTCAGAACAAAGAGCTATCAAGGGACAGTGATAAACCTAAATTTATTTTACTTAAAACTAATTTAAGATGCAAATAATGCAGCCATTCCCCACGTGTTCTGCTTCATTTTCCCTCTTGTTGTATTAAAATTATAATTTGTATCAACTTTTAGAAACTTTCTGTGAACAAGACTTAGCTTGGGATGGGAGGTAGAATTTTGACCTGTTGGGCAAACCTGTTATAGAGAGATGCATTTTTAAAACTTCTCTTAATTGCCAGTCTGTACTTTTCTAGTATTAAGGACACTTAGATCAGATTACTAGGCTTGGAAGTGAGTCAACAGAACTCATGTATTTATATTAAAGCAGTTTACAGGGTAAGTTTTACAAACAATTGAGCCACAAATGTCCACAGCAGATCACAGAAAACCTTTCATTGCCTAACATAGATGATATAGTAGCCTACTCATAGATAGATAGATAGATAGATAGATAGATAGATAGATAGATAGATAGATAGATAGATAGATAGATATAGAGATAGAGATAGAGATAGAGATATGATACACACACACACACACACACACACACACACACACACACACACCCCTTAGGCAGAAAATCCCAGAAATTCTATTCCACCTCTAGCCTTATAATGAGAATAAGCAGTTATAAATAATTGTTTATTACGTTGCTGGCTCTTCTGTCTAATAGTAGGACCAGCCTTGGAACAGAACAAGTAATAATATAAAGGTATTATTTGGACAAACTTGAAAAGTGAGGCTTACTTCTAACTTAGCGTTCATATGTTTGCAACATTAGCCTCAAAAAAAAAAAAATCTTTTGGTTGAGAAACCCAAACAGGTACATAATATACCAAATTTGACCTTCTATCTAGGCAAATAGAATGTTGCTATGTACATATATGCAGGACTGCATGATTTAGATGAATTTACATCCTATGTATTGCAAACCATTATATATGTTAATTGCTAAAGTAAGTTTTTGAGAAATTATTTCCTATTTGCTCAGAAAATAGATTAGTTGCAAATGAGAAAACTGGTTTAAATCAGTGATTGCAACATACCTTTTTTCCCCCTATTGATTTAAATAAATCCATCCTGCCTAGCTGCTGGTAGCTTTGAAGAGTCTTTTGGAATTTTCTATACAAATTATCTTCAAGAGGAAAGACACCCTATTAATTTATTTTTTTCTATTTATAATACATGAAAGGAAATCCATTCCTGGCTCAGTACTCAATATTGGCTTTTTATCTTCCATGGATGAGAAATTCAGAATCAAGAAGGCTTTTGTTCTGGGCTCTTAGGGTTTTGTCGGTGAAGAAAGAATTATGTATTCAGACTTTGTTGTGGGAAGGAACCAATGAATCTAAATGGTTGAATGCAGTTGCAGAGCTTGAGTTTTTCATGGGTCAATTGGAGTTGGGGAGGGAAAGTTAAGCATTGGTCTTTTATAGTCATCATTCTGGCCCTCCACTATAAACATGACAGGTCTACCTATGAATTATAATGGGTAGATTAATGTAAACATAATGCATTTTGTCAACTGATATATAATGTCCATATATAGGTATTGTAGAATAATGGACTCGTTATCTGCATGCACTCAGGAACTGTACAAAGTTTATGTGATGCTGAGACAGTCAGATAATTGTTCTCATTGGTTATTATTATCAGTTATCAGTTATATTCTGGGTTTTTCCCCTTTAAGCTCTGTTGAAAGCAAACTGGAAAATTTCCCAAAATATTCTGAAAATCAGTTATCAGTAACAGCAGGGATGGAAATAAAAGTCTTTGTTCCCGCAAGCAGACTTCAGAAGAGACATTACTTTCTCCCCCGCTTCATTTGTTTTCCACTCACTTAACATCTGTCCTATCTGAGGAACTAGGAAAGACTTAACATTTCATAGGGGGAAAAAACCCTAGTAAATGTTAAAACATTAGAACTATATTGATTTTTATAAATTTACTCATACTGCTTTTCCATTTATTTATCCTATTTATATATTCCCAGAATAATTTGGATAATAAAATATAAGTATCAAAACAGCCTCAACATCATAAACACAACATAAACCAATAATCAGAATTACAATGTGTTTAAAACCTTAAGAAAATAAAATGGTCTTTACTTAGTACTGAAAAGAAGATGTAGCAGGTTTTAGAGAGAGGAGAGTCAGAGATCAGGAGCTCCGTGCAGTAGGTTTGTGAGAGAGAGTGATTCAAAGTCACCCAATGAGCTGTAAGGATGAGTAGGGACTTAACCTTGTGTGTTGGGCCAACTTAAGCCAGTCTTATGTATTATAGTATACGAGACCCTTGCCTTGGAGAGTGTCTTTCAGTTTTAGTGTCATTACTAAGAAAACAATTCTTTTTTTCTTTTTGTATAGTAGCCACATGTCTCACCTTGTCATATGCAGGAGACCCTTTATTGAAGAATTTATGAAGATTGTAATTTATTTTTTTATTTCCAAATAAGCATGCATAGGATCAAATGTTAAGATGTATAGTTTTAAATTGTTACCACCATCATACCATAAGAGCAATCCTTGAGTGAAGGAGTTGTAGCATAATTAGCTAGCAAGCAAGTAAGCAAAAGGTTTCCCTTTCCCACTTTCAATATTTTGGAGAAAAGGAACTTGAAAATATGAATTAGGAAGCCCATGTTTACAAGTGTTGTATATAATACTAAACAATTATATAACAGTTATAATACTAAACAATTATATAACAATTATAATACTAAACAACTATAACAATTATAGCTCATCAGATATACAGAGATGAGGTATGTTTTTCTATGTGGTGTTAATTTACTCTTGAGTTACCTAACTTAAGCATCTCATTTTCATTTGCTGAAAAGAAATGTGATGCCTATAGTTATTGAGATTTGCTACTTTGAGGGTGATGGGCTGGCTATAGGATTGGGCCAAGAAAGAGTAAAGTAGAAAAAGCACTACTTGAAAAGAAGTAGAAAGGCAATTACTTTAGTCTTGCTACTTGAAAGCCATATTTTCTCTGCTTATGGTTTTGGGATCTACTTTAAAATGAATTCTATCACATTGATAATATCAGTATAGTCAAAATATACTAAATCTACATTATTAAGTAGAGTCTGTAAATGAATACCTCTCCTCGTCTATGTATTCCAGTCCATAATGAGAAATGCTATCATTATTTTTAAGGCCCTTAATGACTAGGAGTTCTTATCTAATAAATCATCTTTTTGTGATCAAAAGTGCCTACTCAACCCAGACAATCAGGGTATGATACCTGGAATTCCTACTTACTGAAGGTGTGTTGGAAAAGAGCCCAAATAATGGGTTCCCTTCCTATGGAACAGTTACCTCATGAAGGGTCATATGGTTTTAAAGACTTGTCCCTTTTCAGAGAGCCTTTCATTATTGATTCTGGAGCAATCAGTGCAAATAGTTACCTCTTGTTTATATGTCATATTAGAATATCTTATTTGGCCAAGTGTGATTAGATACAAGGAATTTGTCTCTGGTGCAGAAGCTTTCGGTGCACATGCAAGCAACAGAGTAATAACAATCATAATAATGATACCAGTAAGAGGAGATAGTAGAGAAGATGAAAAGAATAATAACAATACCACAGTCATAAAAAATGGGTAATTATACTTAGACATGAGACAGTACTGTGTAAATTAGGTCTTCAACAGAGTGATGGTACATGGGAAAAAACAGTCCTTGTGTTGGACCTCGGGTCTTGCGCAACAATGCAGCAGTCAAGGGGTTAGGGACTCTGTGCCCTTCGGCTGAGTTTCTTCTTGTTAAATGGGCCAGAAGCCGCCCCGAAGGGAGAAAGGCTAGCCTAACTTCAGAGTCTAGCCCAGTGGTTCTCAACCTTTATAATGCCGCGACCCCATAATACAGTTCCCCATGTTGTGGTGACCCCCAACCACTTATACATCACTGGGTGCCAGGGGCGTGGCCAAAGAAAAGGGGGAAAAATGGTGGACAGCCTTGTTTGGTGACCCCCGTGAAATGGTCATTCGACCCCAAATGGGGTCCCGACCCACAGGTTGAGAACCACTGGTCTAGCCCAAGCTGCAAGCAACCGAAGTCAAAAGCACTATTTTAAGCTGATTGTAAACAGCATGTTTGAATCTGGGTAAGAACATCGATTTTCTCTATCCTACTTATCAACTGGAAATGTTTTAGATATCTAATTTAATTTCCTCTTCTTTAAGCTAGCCTTGGTTGAATGTTTTCTCTTATGTCCATTATTCAGATATGAACGCTTGGAAGAGCAGCTTAATGACCTGACTGAGCTTCATCAGAATGAGATGACCAATCTGAAACAGGAGCTGGCCAGCATGGAAGAAAAGGTGGCTTACCAGTCCTACGAAAGGGCCAGGGACATTCAGGTACAGACTTACATGGGATGCTTATGTGGTTGGTCCAACAACCAGTTCTACACACACACAGAGGCATAATTCTGTATGAATTAACTGCACATGTCCTCTGACCATTTCAAAAGTGTATAGTAACTATACAAATCTCAGGTGGCATGCTACATCGGCAGTACTTGCAACCAAGTCTTTTGACTGAAACTATGAGAAATATCCTCAAAGAGTTTTCTGAATATGGCTGTCTGGAGATGAAAAAGATAAATGGTATGAGAAAAAAAAACGCATATTTATCCAAGGAGAAAATGAATTAGACAAAATCTTCTCAAACTTGCCAACTTTAAGATATGTGGATCTTAAACTTCCAGAATTCCACAGTCAGCATGCCAAGTTTGAGAAACGTTGAATTAGACCCACATCTAAAGAACAAAGTTTTTGTGGGATTTAACTTTATTTTATTATGCTACAATAAATTATCTTCTTTTGCCAGGTTGTGGAAAGGTCATAATTAGAGGAAAAGCAGACAATCCCAGTTGAATTCCTGAAGCCGGGAAAAAATCCTGGGTGAAATCCTCAGGAATCATGGCATGTAATATCGAGCTGATAATAATGATGAACCATTATCTGACAGTATAAGGCCCCTTCCTTCTACTTCCCCTACCTCTTCTTAAGCTCTTTATAAGTTAGCAGAAAAAATGTTGCTGTGAAAATTGTAAAAAGATGGGGTGAAAGAGCAAATAGGAGCTTACTTCATTATCCCATGGTAGAAACAAAAGCAAAAGTGTTGGTATGAAGATAATTTCAATACACGTATCAACAGAGGAAAATATTTGTTGGGTTGAAATTAGGGATCCTTGGAGTTCTCCAAGCTTGATTATTTTCTTGTAGACATTTCATTACCCAAGCAAGGTAACATCATCAGTGCAGTGATATGGATATAGAGTTGATATTCCATTCCTCTTTTCTCTGTATTGTGCTTCATTGCACCTTGCTGCTGTTTTCTTTCTGTGTAAATAATATATAATCTGATGTATATATTATTACTTTATAAATTACATAAAGTTGCAAGTAATTGAGAATTGTATTCCCAATATGTGTTGTTCTGCCCCCATGTGGTAATTCAAGGAACATCTCAGACTGATCAAAATATTTTAAGCAAATAAATAAGTAAAAGAACAGACATATTTAAGGAGATAGTGCACATTTCATGGATGAAAGCCTCTATTTTTTCTTACATGTTTTAAAAAGATTCATCAGAATTTTTAAGGAAGTGCATCTTTTTTAAAATACTTCAAAAGAAGTGCATCTTCTTCTTTTCATTGCTGTGAGATATTACCATCCTATTCCTTTGATTCAGCAGCAGTTCTGGGGAGGTTTTTTCATGCATGCACGGGCATGTTCGGAGAATCAGGGAAAGGCTACACAAGCCTTTGAGAGATGCAGCTACCTTAACATTTCAAACTGTGATTTTAGAGGGCCTCTCTGAATGCTGTATATAACCATGTCAAGTATCTTCCACAAGTTATTCTAATCTTTTTCCATCCTCTCATGTATACTAATCAAACATCTGAAAAAGAAATCTCATTGTTCAGA
Source organism: Crotalus tigris (assembly GCF_016545835.1). NCBI lineage: Eukaryota > Metazoa > Chordata > Lepidosauria > Squamata > Viperidae > Crotalus > Crotalus tigris. The sequence continues at coordinate 228,210 of NW_024096508.1, forward strand.
CAACTAAGACAATTGCTTCTATCTGATATGGGATACTGATAAGAGAAGGAGTCATGGGAAGGCAGTGGAACATGCTCTGAGTGTCTCTGAGTAATACTGTTATATGTATTGTAGAACCCTGCACAGGGACAACAACAACTTTATTGTCACTTTGAATGTACACCAATCGGCATACATCAAAATGAAATTTCATTGCACACAGCTCTCAAAGTGTCACACCTCCGATATACACTCCTTGTTTGTGGCCAGCTCAAGTTTCAAAATGTCCATTTTAGTTTCTAGGGAGCAAAGGATGGCAAACAGGACAGATGGAGATGGAGCTCCATGTGGCTTAGTCCTCAAATTAGCTTGTATTCCTGTAGGACAACCTCTCCTCCTTTCCTTTTTCTGATCCTGTCTCTTCCACCTTTTCCTTAAAGGGGCCTCGCTCCTTTTTGCCCTTGGAGCACTCTGACGCTGCCAACTCCTCCAAATGCCTCTCTCTCTTCCTCTGGGCCTGTTGACAGCCTCATCCAGTTCCTTTGCTCCATAAGCCCTGGGACCTCTCCCCCTCTGCCTCCTTTGGAAACAGCCCTGATTTGCAATGGAATCCGTTGCTGGTCCAGCAGTCAGATCTTGCTGCTTAGTCCCACCACATTGTTCAAACACATTAAAACCTTCCTGATCATGTGGCCTATATCCCTTATATCCCTCCAAAACCTTTTCATCTTCGAGAGCCAATGCAGCTGCAGCTGATCCAGGTGCCGCCATCTTAGAAATGCCAACATGAACTCCAATGCCATATGGTGTACAGCAGTGACATTCACCATAAGGAAAGCCAACACTCTCTCTTCACTTGACCATCTAAAAAGATGTGTTAATTACATGCATTTCTTATACTTGTGTGAGGCTTATGGTAGTTTCCTGTCCATATCCTATCCACCTATCCACTGGTGATGCAGCTCATTTTCAAGTTAACATTTTAGTATTATCTTCAGTTGTGGAAATTCCTAGTGTGACTAATTCTGTGGGTCACATCAGAATGTCATAACAGAAAGTATCACAATATTATAGTTGTTCAATTTACACGGTGCCAGAACATTGTGTAATTTGTTGGTTTTCCTTGAAGGAGATGCACCATTTCAATAGATTTGATTTATGTTAGACCACTAGACAATGAATCCATTTATCTTAATATTGACTCTTCTGTCTTTTAGTGCCTTTCTATAGGCCCAATTACGAATTTACCAACTAACGGGTTACTATAACTGGATACAATGAACTGAATATAATGATCATTTTACTATAGCTAGGTGAAATAAGCACGCAAAACTTATTGCTAAGTTATTGCTTAATCTCTCAACTACATTAACTTTGATTCCTTCTTTTTTTTTCCACAGGAAGCTGTGGAGTCCTGCCTAACTCGGGTCACCAAGTTAGAGCTGCAGCAACAGCAACAGCAAGTGGTGCAACTAGAAGGAGTGGAAAACGCTAATGCCCGTGCTCTACTGGGAAAATTCATCAATGTCATCTTGGCCTTAATGGCCGTGCTGCTGGTGTTTGTCTCCACCATTGCTAGTTTCATCACTCCATTGGTGAAGACCCGCATGCGTCTCCTGAGCACTACCTTACTAGTGCTTTTTGTCTTCCTCCTCTGGAAGCACTGGGACTCCATCACTTATCTTCTGGAACATGTGCTGCTGCCTAGCTGATTTTTTTGGTAGTCAGTTGCTGCGGCTAGAAGGAGTTTGTTTCTTGTAGAAAGGAAGTAAAACTGAGGCAACTTCCAGTTGGTTTTATGTCCATTTGGAGTGTGCAATTCTCACTTGCTTCCTCTTCAGAGCCTTCTGTTGTTGTACCCAACATTGTCTCAGCTGTAGGAAGAATAATTACAGTGGGGCTTATGAAAGGCTTACTATGTCACACCTCTCTTCTGGAATGCTTTTGCAAGGCAGAATGGGAAGACAAATAACCCCCATAAAGAGCTCAATATTTCAGATTTTATCCATTCCTTAAATCAGATAAAGAGATGGTGATGATGAGGACAGTAGTTCATGTACAATCAAAATGGTCTTCTCTAAAAAGCAGTGGCGTAGTTATTGATTTTCTTCTGTGTTGGAGAGAAATGATGGAACATTTTATCAATGTAGTCATTTATGAAAACAAAGACAAAGATTCAACACTGAACTTCTTTTTCTTTTTATAACTCATGAACCTGAAACAATCCAAGGATTGTACATACAACACAAGATAATTCAGGTCACAACATGGAGCGTACTTTCCTTTCCCATAAGACAACTGAATTCCACATATTTGGCTGGACTGCTTCATGTCATGGATTTGTTGTCCTTGTGGGTTGGTTTATGAACAATAACAACAGGATCTGAGGAGAAAGCATTAAGCTTTCTGATGCAAACTCAACTGTTTTGGTTGGCTTTGTTTTCATTTGTTTTCCTTTTCTTTGATATTTCCATGGACTTTAAAAATACTTATAACCTTTACAAGTGTGTGTGTGGGTGTGTGTAAGTGTGCATGTGTTAATTTATTGATTTCAGAGATTTTTTTTTTAAATCAAGCATTAGTAAGAAGTCACCTGCCTTCACTTGATGGAGGGCTTTAACATGCTCCAATAGCAATAAACCCTCAATCTGCACAAAATGAATGAGCCACCACTTGAATTTGACAGTGTTCATTAACTAGGAACAGTAGATAATTTGTCCAACTGTCACTGGAGACTTTGGAGAAATCATATTCTTTGATAGACATTTTCTCATGAAAGGGTAAGCATCTGATATACATCATCTGGTCCGGGGATAGTTCTCCAGTACTTATTTAAAGATAGCAATTGTTGCAACTCATTTGATGCCATTTTTTTTCTACTGAAACTATCAGATCATGGTATATTGTAAGTTGAAAGCTTAAATTGTATTGATTTAACTAGGGAGTTTATGCCAGATGATATATTTAGCATCTGCTCTTATTCTGCTCTCATATACTTGCTCTTTTGGGCAATAGAGAGACTTAATTGTATATTAGGGTTAAAAGGCTGGAATCTAAAATATCTAACAGAATGAAATAGGAGAGTCCTGAGAGAGTGGACACTTCAGACTCATGGCACGGCTATCCTCATTCTCTTTTACCACTTTATTCTGTTGCATGTGTAGACATTGTCTGAAAACCGTAAGTGTTTATTTTGCACTTACAAGAACTTTGAACAGCCCTTGTAGATAGGAAAATGAAAGGTAGTGTTGCCATCTGTGTAGATATGCTCATCTACAAGTGAGCAAGGTAGAAGGGGAGATGTATTCTGTATAACACAGGGAAATTATGAAAGTATAATGTTTGCAATAGCTGCTTCCATTATTCAGCATAAATAAGGGTTCATCTGTTTGACTTCATTCTCCTTAGGACTAAATAACTTCACCCTATCAGAACAATGATTTTATTCTCTCTTCACTGGTCTGCTTTCCTATAACCATACTGCACACTTGCTCTTTAGTACGCAAAACATTCCTGGATTCTTTTTGGTAAAATATCTACCGGGAATAATTCTAGACAAAATAACAATCATCCTGGTTCAGCTCTGAGCACCTGCATTTTACTCACTGATAGCACTTGGAAATGGGAAAGTCATTCTACTTAAAGCAGCTGAGACCAAAAAGGGCCCACATGTTTGAATAGCATCATGTAATTTTGGCCTGAGGCTGATTCTTTTCCCTGTAGAGACCTACGTGTTGATTTTTCCTAAGTACCTTTTTTTCTAAAGACAAAACACCCTCAAACGTAAGCATCAGTCTGCCCTTAATAAGCCCTGGAGATGTGAAGAACCCAACCTTCAAGTAGGCATCTTGATTTGTATATTTTCTTGAAGAAGTCTGAAAATCAGTACATATGTTGTCATCAGTTACAGAAGGATCTGGTTTTATACTGTAATTTGAATGGGTAACAGATTAAATGATGTTAGGATGAATGCTGAATGAGGTAGAAAGGAGATGTTGATGACAAAAGTGGTGTCCTGGACGATAAAATAAAACAAATGTTGGCCACTATCAGTGGTGAAAGTGTAATTGTGCAGGATTGGACCTTTCATCGGTGATTCTTATTTTGCACGGTTCCTGACTTCTCCCTGTCAGTAAATGACAGTGTGAACCGGAAAGCGAAGTTGCTTTATTAAAGGACGTTCGTGGTGCTGTTTTTAGGTGCTGTTCTTTGCTTTCAACAGCAATAGGAGAGTATAATATTTGGATTTTTTGTCTCTTACTTCTATTCTCCATTCCATTTTCCTCCCCTCCTCTAGTGTCTATTGGCCTGTATATGCCATATACACATTAGATGGTATATATTTTGATTGGAATGTTTGAAATAGCAAGTTTAAGTATAAATTGGTGGGAGAAAAGCTGGTGATCATTTCAAGCTTGGATGGGAAAAAAAGCAAACAATCGATTGCCATAATTCTTTGTGGCCTTAGATTGCATAGTTCATGTACCAACCCAGATTCAGCTGACTCAAAAGTACTGGGTTTTTTTCTCCCTTCGCTCCCTAGGTGTGGCATTGGCCACATACTGAGCCTAAATTTCTGCCTCTTTAGGATAGATCCTTGTATGCTGTGAAAATGATTCAGAAGAACTACTTTGGGCCTCAGGCAAGCACACTTCTTTTCTGTTCATTAAAACAGCCCCCCTTTGCAGGCTTCTGAAGAGACAGCTCCTTTAGTCACCCCGTTAATGGGATGAATTCACTTCTTGAAGCTGCTTTGAGGAATAGGAAAAACTGCTGTGCTCTGCAGAGATATGCTCTCCCTCTGAATATTTTTGAAGCATACTTTACCCTAGTTTAGGAGTCTTATCACACCATCAGTTATACCATTATATATTTAAATATATGTATGGAGGATTCTCATGATACTCTATGTTAAAATCTAAATCTCACCCTCAGGCATAGTCCTTTTCTGAAAATGATTGACTGTATTTATTATGTATGCTTGAATCTTTCCCACCCACCCCTCTCGCCCCATACTATAATATATTTCTTTTTCAGTAGGAGCCCCAGGCAAGCCCTGCAGGTTTGGATTAATTTACTGTGCTTTTTCATTTATTTATTTATTTTTTTCAAATAAAATGAGATTCAAAACTTTGGCATAAGAAAAGTGCTTTATTAAGCCTGTTAGTGCCATTATTTACAAGGAAAGAAATACATAGCAATTTACTGAATGATGTGTGGGCAAAAAGTTAGCCACAATCTTTTAGACAAGCAGTCTCCAAACTTGCTAACTTGAAGATTGGTGGCTGAGGAATTTGAGGAGTTGAAGTCCACAACTCTTAAAGTTGCCAGGTTTGAACACTCCTGTTCTAGAACAGAGTTTCTTAAACCTGGAAATTTTGAGATGTGTGGATTTCAATTCCTGGAAATTCCCAGCTGGTATGTTTAACTTTTCCCAGGCTGAGGATAGCTGGGCATAACATATCGGCTGTTAGATATTTTGCTGGTTCCCAAGTGCCCTGTTGGGGCAACCCAACATTAACTTCAGCCTGAAACTCCATGTCCCTTATTTTTTGGATGAGCAGTTGTTTGGTATTCTGGAAGATAAGATTCTTGCCTGGCAGACGATCTTTGTTTCTGCAGAAAAAGCATGTTTGCTGAGCAATATTCAGAAGCACAAGAATGGCCAAACCAAATTTCTAGTGCAATGGTTCTCAACCTTTTTATACGGCGACCCCGGTCATAAGCAGGCGGCGCGCATGCGTAGCGCTGCCCCCTGCGTGGCACGCATGTGTGGCGCCGCCCCCTGTGCGGCGTGCATGCGTGGTGCCCCCCCTGCACGGCGCGCATGCACAGCGCCCCCCTGCACGGCGCTGCCCCCATGCGCCGCCCCTGCATGGCGGCACCTCCTGCACTGCCCCGTGTGGCGCGCATGCGCGGCAGCGCCCCCTGTGTGGCGCGCATGTGCGACGTCACCCCCTGTGTGACGCGCATGCTGACAAAAAAAATGGCAGATCGCGTTGTTTGGCGACCCCCGTGAAATGGTCGTTCGACCCCAAATGGGGTCGCGACCCACAGGTTGAGAACCGCTGTTCTAGTGTATCCCAGAAGAGCAGGTCTTCAGTCTTTGCACAAGACATCGTCCTTCGGCAGAGTTAGCTAAACCAGGACTTGGTATTTACAATGGATAATTTGCTTAAAGAAAGTTCTCCCTTACCTAGAGAAGGTGGAACTTCTGTGGTAAAATGGGGTTCAGACCTGCTTGCTGAGAGATGAATGTGGAATAACGAATCTGTGGAAGAAGGAATGCACAGAAGATGATGGACTGCAATTATCAGGATAAGAACTGATAGGTATAAATTGTAATGAAGCAGATTTTGGATAAACATCAGGAGAGAATGCCGTGTAGTGAGATCTGTTCAATTGTAGAATGGCTGCCTTAGAAGTGGCAGGTGTTTTTTTTGCTGATGGTGTTTCAGCTATGGTTGAACAGCAATGGATCAGCAGCATTATAGCTACATTGCAGATCCTCTATTAGGCAAGGAATTAAATTATCTCCAGTGCCACTTCCAACTCAACAAATCTATTATTTAAGAAGAGCTACTGCTGAGGGTTCCATGAAGGCTTATATTTTTTAAAAATGGGATGCCCCAGTTTAAGAGAGGCTCATTTCTAATCACTCCATTTCTGAGTATAAATCTGCACTCATTCACCTTTGGTATTCACCTGCCTATGACTTGACTCCGAATATTTGTTAAAGACTCTCTTTGCATTTTCTACCAATTAATACTGAATACTAATTCTCTTCCTGCTCCTTGTATACTTTGAATTCTTTATTTAAGATTTTTATATATAGAATTCTGTTATGTAAGCAGTGAATTTTTTTTTATCATTCCTACCTAGTGATGATTCTTTACTCACTATTAGATTAAATATGATGGCATAGGAGAATGGAAGAAGGTCAGCCTCCTGAAAGAAGTCTCAAATGCTAGATTTAGTGCAAGCAATCTGCTACCAGAAGCATTTTGTCTATTTATAAAGCCCCAGAAAGTGATAGGTCCTGCTAATCTCAGGCTGGGGATCACTCAGTGCATTTGAATCTAGCTGAGACACTCTATCAGAGTGAAATTCAAACCCAAAGAGCAAAACAATTTGCACATTAATGATTCAAAGAGAATTAGAGCTTTGCTATTGAAAGTACTTAATATCACTATCTTTGTAAGAGCCTTCAGAATGGACAATAAACATTCCCTTTGTTTCCTAGGGATCAATCTAACATTTTCAGTCAATTAATTTACAAAGACAAAAGACTCAAAGGCAACTTGAAGCAGAAAGAGTAGAAAATGCACCTTACAATAATGAGAGATAATGTCTTCAGTATAGTGGACCATTATAGAACAAAATAGAATTTGGGCCCATATAATTTGCAGATCCTTGGTTCCAGCTTAAAAGGAAGGCAGACACACAAGAGCAGTGCCAATCTCCCACCTAGAATTAAAAGAACAATAGAGGTTACGTTACAGTGATTGCTGTCACACATCAGTCTTCATTAAAGGGGTTCTCGGCACTCCTATTCCTTGGAAAAATCCTCTTTCCTCACATGGGTATTGACTGGAATTTCATGAAGGTATTTGGATTTGTAGCCCATGCTATCTTTTTGATGACAATATATATTAGAGCAAAGGACAAAAATCAGTAAAATATGAAAGGAGAGGTGACTGCACAGACTAAAAGTATCTCAACTGCCATCAATACCATCATTAGTTCCTAGCACTGATAGCTAGATTGGTCACGGTTTAACTTATTAAGGCAATAGCCAACAGCTAAAAATATTGAGTCAGATAGTGGGCTTGTATTGTTTTTGGAATTCTCCATGTGCATTGGCTGCAAAAGGATTCTTTTATACATCAAAATCAGTACTTGAAGTTTTGTCCTGGACCCCAAATGGGAGAAAGTCAGATTAAGCCAGGATTATCTGGATTATGATTCACATTGTCATCAGGCAGAAGGATTTACTGTTCTGCTTAAGCTTTCACATCCAATCCACTTTCAAGGACAACTTGGTGTACACATATTGCAAGGACAATCACAAACCTGAATAATAAAGACAAATGTGCAATCGTCAAAACATTTGTGAGTGTGTTTATATATTTATTGCTGGGCAGCTTCTTCAGTCAATATTCACTCTAAACAGTTTATATATCTAATATCCATAAATAAGATTAGAACATAGTAACAAATCATTTCTAAGTAACTTTCAATTATGCACCAAAGAATATTAAAATCCTGTCAAACAAATACTTTACTGTAAAAAGAAGCAATGCCATTATCCTGTATATCCCCACAAAGCTGGTTGAAAAGTCAGGTTTTGGTTGACTGATTGATCAATCTAGTCAGTGTTGATACTTAGCAATCACACTGATTGACCCTTGCCTTGTTGATCTGTCCCCAACCTGTTCCTTTAGTCTTTCAACAGTGCACACATCACCACTGCAACCAAGTCCATCCGTTCTGCTGCTTGTCATCGCTTCTCTTTTTCTCCACCTATCCCAGCATCAGAGAGATCCAGGAAACTAGAAGGAAGCTTCAAACATGTGTTTGAAGTAGGATAACTTGAGCCTGGTCATTTGTGCCTATAGTGAGAACTCTGGGTTGATTTGGAGAATGGCCCATTTATTTGTTTCCTTAGCTGTCCACTATATTTTCAGGAGTGTTCTCCAACACCAAAGTGCCAATACTCTTCCTATCCTGCTTTTTCAAAGCCCCAAGTTTCTCTTCCATAGAATGTCACAGGAAATACCATGGCTTGAACTATTTTGATCTTTGTAGGTATAGACACACCACAGCAACTTTTCCAAGGCCTTCATGCTGTGTTATCAAATCTTAGACTGTGATATGTTTCTTAATTTCTTGTTCCTTTACTGTTGAAGGTTGGTCCTAGAATGCAGAACTTATCACTTCAATATCTTAATTCTCAGTTCTAAGGTTGCTTGTTGTATGTTGTCATTAGTTTTCTTTATATATAATTTTAGTCTCAATGTTTTCACTGTACTCCTTGACTTTTATTACTAAAGCTTGCAGATCCTTTGCATTGTAAGCTGCCTGGTATCACTGAGAGTGAGTTGGCGGCCATAAAAATTTTCATAAATAAGTTTTGAACCATCAGAGTAGTGTCATCAGCATAGCATAAGTTATTGATGTTTTCTCCTCCAATTTTAAAACCACATTTACTATTTCTATTCTAACTTATTTTAATATACAGTACATTCAGGATATAGGTTGAATAAATAAGGGAATAATATACAATCTTTTTGCATTCCTTTGCCAACCTGGATCCAGTCTGTTTTGCCATGTTCTGCCAATAGTGAGGCTTCCTGATCTATATAAGCGTTTCTCATAAAGACAATGAGATGTTCTGGGATTCTCATATGTGTAAATACTTTCCACATCTTCAAGTGAATACAGTCAAAAGCCTTTCTAATAATCAATAAAGCCTATAGTGATTTCTTTTTGGTGTTATTTAGCTTTCAGGATTATCCAGCATGCTTTACAAACAATGCCTTATATTTATTTGCCTTTCAAAAGCCAACCTGAACATCTGGCATCTCTTTTTCCATGCAGGACTCTAATCTGCATTGGATGATCCTAAGTATTATTTTGGTAGCATGTAAAATTAAGGACACTGTATAATAGTTTGCACATAGTTAAATCTCCCTTTTGAGTACAGTATTGGAATGTAGATTGACCTGTAGATTGACCTCTTCCATTCAGTTCCATTGTGTTGTTCTCCAGATTGGATGATGTAGTTCAGTTAGACCCTTTACTGATTCTTCTTCCATTATCTGCAGTATTTCTGTGGATATTTCATTAGTTCCTGTAGCCTTCTGACTTTATGACTGGAATCCTGATAAAACTTCATCTTCTGGTACTAGAGGTTCTTGTAAATAGGGAATATCTTCTATGGCAGGGGTGTCAAACTGCCAGCTGGATGTGTCATGGTGAAATTCCCCACCCCATTGCCGGCAATGGAAAAAATGTCGCAATATGTTGCGACACGTCACATGACATTGCAAGTTTGACACCCTGTTCTATGGTATCTTGAACATCCAGATGTTAATGTCTGTCTTACATCCCAGTAGAATTGGGACCACCTGGATCTGAAGAGGAATGCAGTTTCATAGAGCTAACCTCCATGGTCCTTTTCCCAGAACAGTCCCAGAGAGGCTCCACTTTTCCTGATCTTATTTGATGGGCAAATAAAAAAGGAATTGGTGGTCCAAAGTTACATAAAACAGCAAAGAAAGCTACATAACCAGCAAATAAAGCTACTTATATTTTATGAATGAACTTGCCAATTATGACTAAAAGGTTTCACTCAAAGTTTCAAATGCATTTTGGGAAGTACTGGAATCTTAACCTGAATGATGATAGGCAGTGCTTTTTTTGAAAAAAAAAAAGGTGCCGGAACTCACACATGTCATACAACCTGCCTTGCCTACCCTACAAGGTTCCATCAAAAAAAGGTGCCGGAACTCCGTTCTGGGCATTCTATGACAAAAAAAAGCCCTGATGATAGGTATCCGAATTTAGTACTTTCATACACCACTGCAGATGCAGCTTTAACCTAGTTCCATGGCCAATTATAGCTGCCAAGATTTCTGTAAAGCAACCTGAGTCAAAAGAGACTGAAAGGGTTTTTAAATTGGTTATATTTAACTGAGGTAATCTATTTTCTGTGCTAATACAATATACTGAACCATAAATTAAAAATGAGCTGACTTTGTAATCAGGCTGAGCCACAAAAAAAACTACTTTAGATTTTAATCAATTAAACTTAGAATAATAGGAAAATGCATCTGTTAAATGTTCTGTGTGTGAACACAGCAATGTATTGTTAAACTTTTTCCAAGTCAGAAAGGAACCATTCACCCTCTCTCACACCCCCAAGCTTCTCCCAGATGACTGGATGCACACTACATACAGTATTTGTCTTTTTTGAATATTATGATTCATACATGCGCATATGTATACAATAGGTTATGAATGGCAGTGGTTCTATTTTCACAAATGTGTCTAGAAGCAAATGATTTCATGAGTTTTCAAGTCTGCTTATGAAAGTGAATATGCTATTTAGAATGTACCTCTTTATACTGATGAAAGAACCACATTATTGCAGTCAGTATGTCTGAAACACACTGAAACAGTCTAATATAAACCAATATAAAGTACAAAAAGAAAAAATAAATCAAAGAGAAATCTAAAAATACAAGAAAGTAAAAGAGAAAAAGAAAAATAGGAAAAGAAAAAAAAGGAAGTAGCTTCCAATTTTCTTTACAGCATTTATAAATGCAACTATAAATTTACCTCTTATTTTATGGATACAATATACCTCTCTTCTTTCCACAATCTATCCTCTCTAATCATCAATACCATAAGTCACAAGTTATTTTTTTTTCTGTTTTATGCAAAAAGTCCAAAAGGAGTTTCCAGTCTGCAATAAACATACCGGTAGATATAAGATATTTTCTCTTATCAAAGAAGTGAAACCTGAATATTTGCACTTTTCTTGGTAGCAGGAGTTGAGAACTAAAATATATCCTGTGTTTTATTTTTTAAAAAAAGAGATTTCAGATTTCAGGCCTGCATGGACATCAAGAAGTCTCACAGGACTTCTAAACTATCTCAGGTTCTCTTCCATCAGCACCAGAAATGAAACATGAATGGATGTCAGTAACTTCCTTATTTGTATCTCTTGCCTCTCCAGAATTGTAACCTGAGACTAACTTCATCAGTTGCTATTTCTCAGCCAGTTGGAACTAGTTACGTGTGGGTCCTGGTTTTCCCAAGTCAAGCTGCTAACTTAAATTCATGCTGATGTTAATTTCTCCTAAAGAATGTGGAAAGTTGAATGTTATATCTAGTTCTGATTCCTTACAATGGCTAAAATATAAGCACAGTCATTCATCCCTTAAAAGTTAAAATTCATTTGGAATTCACTGCAGCATCCAAAATATTTGTTTAGTAGGCTACAGTCAATGTTACAGGAATAACTTTCTGCTGTTCCACCCTTCTCATGCACTTACCTGCTCTAGATGGTTTTTCAGTTTTCTGGAGCAGAATTTAGAAACACTAGGGATGGGGAATTTAATCTCTTAATTTCATGCACCTTAGTAGCAGAAAGTAAAATATCCCAAGAGCTCTCTTTGTGTTCTTTAGCCACCGAAAACTCACTAAAACTATTGTTAGGGGTAGAGAATATTTTTGTCTTTTCGTCTTTCTAATAATTGTTAAGTAAGAGATCCACTGACAACTACAGGTATGTTCCTCTGCCATCAGTTCTTCACTTGGCTTTAGATATCTAGGGACATTGTTAATGAAGGAACTGAACCAAAGACAGAAGGGGAAAAAGGAGGATCTGACTTTCAATTACTTATGTTTCCTGCCACTTTGGAGTAGGTTCCAAAACAGAATTCCTGTTGAGGAATTTAGGAGATGTCTTCACAAATCACATTAGTTCAGACAAATGATCCCTCCTGAAAGCAATATTCCTGGAGGAGTTAGCTTAGATGCTTCCTTTGCATGGTTCCAATGGAAGAGGCTGGGCATACACACCTACATGTACAGACAGCCAGGCAAACCCTTCAAACCAGCTGTGCCAGCCCTGCCGGAGGACCTGTCTGCTCCAACACTTGGAGAAAGAGAGATTTGTTTGCACAGGCATGTTTTACAAACTGCTCATTTCAAATGCTTTGCATAGCCCCCATGGCAATGCCATTATCTTACTAGTCTTCCTCCAAAATATACTAGGCATTTTGAGTGAGCCAGATGGTGCAATTGAAGAAGAAAAGCCAAATGTCAATGGGATGCAGCAGCAGCAAACTCAGGAAGTTGGGTGAGGAGTAAACATGGTTACCCTTGTAAAGAGGAGGAAATGATGTAGTTCCTGGCATACTGTAAAGACACCCACTGTGAATGAGGATAATGCTAGCTTCCACTACTGGCTCTGGGGAAAAGATCCAGGCCTCAAACTTCAGAATAGTTTCTGATCATAAAGGTCTACTACAGAGAGCATTTTAAAGCAGTTCATCGGAAATAGTGTGTTCATATTGAAAGGGAATCTTCTGGCACCTTAAAGGTAAACAAAATAGCTTTAAAATAATTGTTTTTTTAAAAAATAAAATTAAAAAGTTTTGTGGATCACTATGAATTGCATCAATGGTATAGATCTTGTTCCAATAGATCAGTTTCCCTTACTCTGATGTCTGCTGCATAGGTTAACTCTGCAGACTTGCAACTGTATAAGAGGGCAGCAAGGTCCTGGTAGCCTCATGGATATAAAGAAGGAAAAGGATCATTATAAGTTGAAATATGATTGTAGATCCCATTTTTTTAGTACGAGAGTCCAGAGTATGAATGATAGTTTCAGTAAGGTAATTTACCTCATGAAACCATGTTATACTGTGCATTTCAAAGAAAAAAATTAGGCAGGAGCAATTTACCTCACTGAAATTGGCTTCTCTGCATGTGCAAAAATTGTTATTAGTAAGTGAAGTGAAGCAGCACAACTGTTCTTCACAACTGCTCTGGAGAGGCACTACTGTATGACTGAAATTTCTAAAAAAGCACAGTATTCACATTCATTCATTAGAGGGCGCCATGATTCCAATTTTCAATAAAGCAGCAACTTAGAGAAGTAGATCACAATTGTTAAAAAAAGGAGGAAGCTTTTTTTTTTGTTTGTTTGAGACATAATAGGACATTATAGCTTTAATTTAAAGAAAACTTTACAATTTATTGTGTTTCACCTTCTCAATACTCAATGATACCTGGAGTCACTGGGTTTTTCTTCTCTCCCATCTCAGCGTTCGTATGATGAGCATATGGCAATACTGTATATTTCTTCTCTTCCACCTCCCTTTTTAGGCTTGACCAAGCTTGACCAAGCCTAATTTCCAGAAAACCCTTAGCAGAAAGCAATTAACTCAACAAATAATGGGAAATCCAGTTACAGAACTGCTAATGATTTGTATCATTCATTCTTAAGCAGACTGTTATTCCATTTTTACAAAAGTAAATACAACCATTCTCTAAGCCTTTGGCAACGAGGGAAAAGAAAGGCTTATGCATGCATTCCCTAACTCAGGTATGTTAGACTACAGGTGCCATCATCCAGAGCCAGCATGGCAGTATTGACAAAAGAGAGTAAAAAAGAAGATTTTCATATGCCTTAACATTTGTGATTCAATAGACATTTTATTAGGCTCTCTGGTTCAGTTGGTGCAACATATTTTATCCATGATTAACTGAACCATGATTTTACCAATTGATTTTTTTTTGTACAACCCCTGAACCATACACTGATCACACTGGCTAGGTTATGCAACCCATTAGGTTAAAATATGGCTACTTGATACATCAGTATGTCCTGTAAAGAAGGATTGCCCATACATTAAACTGCTTTCTCTACTCAGCTATAGACACAGACCCCTTTTCTTGCACTGCAGGCATCCTTCCAATGGGCAAACTGAAAAGCTGAGGATAAGAATTATTTGCTTGATGCGTGCTGTGTGTTTAAGCCTTTTGCATGGCTTGTCTATTATAATGCAGCTTTTGGTTTTAAATTATATAGATAGAATACTGGATTTTATTTCGGCTTTTGTTGCATGTCATCACATCACAGGAAAGTAAAGGAAGGAATGAATGAAATATCAGAATTCCATGTCTTCATTTGCGTTAAGTTTTCCCTTCAGTCCAACATGCATAAACATATGCACAGTCCTGGGCCAAGGATCACCTTGGCCGAGGACTATAAAGCAACTGATCGGGGAATCAACAAATGGTGAGATGGCCTTCCTATAGAGCTATGGCTATTGGGGTTGCTAGCCAGGCAAATGCTGTTCCTTCAACCTGGATCTTCAGACTTAGTTAAACAGTTCATCCCTCCAAAATCTGATTTTGGCCCCTGGCTACTCTTGGAATGATTAAAGAAAGAGAGCTAGTATACAAACTCTTGGAATGGATCTTCAATGCCACTACATTCGGGGATTAGATTACGGGGGGGGGGGGGAAGACTTGCCATTTCTAACTCCACAATTTGATGATATATTAAAATAATCTTTTATAATTTATAATCCTATTAGACAGCATCAATCAGTGGTCAAAATGTTTTTCTAAGCTCTTAGAAAAAAGCTGGCCAGAAATCCTCCTCTTTCTTAAGGCTGTAAGAAGACAGAATATTTCTGTTACTCCAGATGATTAAATGCTTGTTCCCATGAGTTCAAATTTATGTTTCAGATAAATTATCTCAACGTCATCTTACTGCTTTGCACAAGGAAAATTAAAATTATAGGATATGCTATACTCCCACAGGTACATATTACTAATATTAGCACCCGTAGCATATTATAAGTATTCATATCAAGTTGAAAAATATGATAGACAAATTGCAACAATAGTTGTACCAGCTTTGTTTTAAAACATCACTTAAATGTTTGCATTTGGGAGTAATGCAATAGATTTTGAGGAGAAAGTTCTATTCTCACCTAAGTATCCTAAATTTTATTTTATGGGTAAGAGGCTCTCTCTAGTGGAAGTTTAACAGCTGTTCAACATAAGACATTGCATGTGGAACAGCACTTTTATCTGACATTTTTATTTAATATGGTCATTTGTGTTTCTACAGAGCTATTATAAAATCAATGAAATAATTCCAGAAAATATCTGCCTTCTATAAGACAGCCATTTTAAATTTATTCCCAGAATTTGAGGCTCCTCACCTGCTTCTAGTTTCCATACATTCCCCTTATTTTAATTCCGCAGAATTTCTCATAACTTGCATGACTATATTTTATTATGTAATGAAGGGACTCCTGCAAGCATCCTTTGGTATCTGTACATTCCTTGAAGATATTAGCTTCAAGCAAAAAAAAAAAATCTGTTGCGGAAAACAAAATGGTGAAAATAATAGGCTTTGTGCAATGCTAAACACTGGTAAGTGCAGTGGTCCTACTCTTCGTCTCCCCATGGCTGTTCAGATTTTAGAAATATCACATGCAAAAAGCTCCAGGTTTGATCCTGACATTTTCAGGAAGGGTTGGAAATTTTCTCTCTCTGAAGCCCTGGTTGGAGACCTGGTAGCTGGCAATGTTACACAGGGATAGGTAATACTAGGCACCTTAGATGTTGACAAACTACAATTCCCAGCATCTTTCACCACGGACTATATTTCCTAAAGATGCTGAGAAATGTGGTTCACCAACATCTGGAATACTATGGGCTGAATATGAACCAATTATCTCTTTCAATAAAGCAGCTTCCAGTGAATTTTATGTCTACTTGGACCCCATGAATTAGAAATACTTGGGGAACTGGATGTCTTGGGATATAATGGAATCTCTAGCCCCAGTGTTCTTTTAGCACAGGTTGGGCGAGTATCAAGCCTCATTAATCTTAAAAGCAGTCTAATCCTGATGATGATTTGGAAAAAAATTAATGGTGCCCTTATTTCATGCAAACATACTGGCATTCTGGATAAATAAATTAGAATTAAAGCAGAATTTGAATGTGCAATTCAGAACATAATAGGTTCAGCTTGTCTACTCTGACTCTAGGAAAAGAAAATCTGCTCCAAATTTATTCTACTCAGCTTTAATGTCTGGGCTTCATCTGAGTGTGATGTACCCTCTTAGTCTTAACAATATCAGAGTTTTAGGTACTATTACAACAAGAAGAGGTTTCTGGTCCGGCAAAGGAAATATCTCTCTATAGACTGGAATCCCTGAGGTTTATCCTATGCATGCTTAGCTGGAATAAACTCTACAGATGTGTCATCCCTTTCTCCGCCAAAGTAGAGAAGTTCTGTGTCCATTAAAAATGGGTAGAAAAAAAAGGTATAAATGGAAGGAAGTAAAAGATGGTTTTAGCAGCAATCTCATACTCAGATGTTGCCGTTCACCAGAGAGCTATATTATTATATCCTATCTTCCCCCTTTTAAGGGAACTATTTTAGGGTTTTTAACATATTAAACATATTTTCTTTGGGAAAAGGAACATATTTTTCAATACTATTTTGTCTCTTTTTTTCTACTACTTACTGAGAAATTTATGACATGGGAAGGACAAAATGTCTTGCTTCACACCCAGCTTTCTTCTAGATAGATCAGTACTGAATGTTTTGTTCTTAGTGGCATTACACAAAGGACTTTGGCTTGCAATTTTTTTCCAGAGCTCTTCAGTAAGCCAGAGGTTGCCTTTTGGTTTAAAAGCAACACAAAATGTTGGCACATATTTCCTCTGTATTTGCTCATTGAATAAGCAGATATATCAAGATTCAGTTTCCAAGCCTAATTAGAAAAAGGCACAGTGGCAAGCTGATAACTGTTTGCCTTAGCCACAAAACATCAATGAATTTTCTTTGTGCAGGATTGCTTATGCCTTTGCTTAGAAGGGTCACCTAAGTTAGTTCCCCATGTTTTGTTGCAATGCCTTATGTACCAACTTTGCATTATGAGATAAAAAAAATGTAGTTTTCCTTTCAAAAGACTCTATAGAAAATACTAGTTTTTCTCATAAGCAACTCTTGTTATGGCGATACTGTTATGTCCCGAGCCTTGCAAACGGGCTCGGGGCGTTTGCAGGCAGTCCCGGGCAGGTGCAAGCTGCCCGGGACCAGACAGGCTGTTGCCAGCGCCTGTGCGCATGCGCAGGTGCTGGCGCGGGAAAAGTAACACATTGACCCGGGAATTGCCTATATAAGAGGCTGGGAGCTTTTGGGCGTTGCTGAAGACTTCACCTGTAAGCTGAACACAGAATAAAAGAAAACCTGAGAACTACAACTGCTTCTCGTGTCTGCTTTTCGCCAAGGACTCAACACTGGCGACGAAGGTGGGATGCCTTACATCGTCTGGAAAGGAAGAGGTGTAAGCTTACCCAAGTGAGTCCTGAGCGGCGGAACGGAGTTGACTCGGCAGCTACCCGCCAATCCAGTGCGCATTCGGGGGTAGGCTGGCTGATAGACCCGTCTCCAGAAGATGGCAAAGGTTGGAAGGCTTTCGGAGTTTGACGTCTCACTTCCAGAGCGGTGGGACTCCTACGTAGCCAGGGTGGAAAACTACCTCAAGGCGAACCAAGTGAGGGAAGACAGCTTGAAGGCTGCCACCCTGCTTTGTGTCTGTGGCCAAGACGCCTTCGAAATCGCAGAGAACCTTGCAGCACCTGTTCCATTAGAGTCTGTCAGCTACGCAGATCTAAAGAAGCTATTGAAGGAGCACTTCCAGCCCAAGATGTCCGTCATCACATGGCCCCACACCTTTGAGCAGAGGGATCAACGATCCGGAGAGTCGGCCAAAGAGTACATCGCCGCATTGAGGAAGGCCGCCAAGCACTGCGAGTTCAAGGACCTCGAAGAACGACTGAGGGACCGATTCGTGTGCGGCTTAAGGCATCGAGATTTACAACAGAGGCTTTTCGCCAAAGAAGACTTGTCCTTCCAAGATGCCTTAAGAGAGGTCACCGCAGAAGAAGCAGCAGGCGGCGCCGTCAAGAACATGCGGCCGATCAGGAACAGTCCAGATGTTGCATCCGTGCACCAAGAGGACGTCCAAGGGAACTCCGAGGAGGATCCGGACGTGGAAGTCGACCGCCTCCACCCCGCGAAGGAAGGGAATCAGAAAGGAAGCTCTTCAGCTCTCCTCAAGTGCATCGGCTGTGGAGGTCGCCACAGGAGAACCGACTGCAAGTTCCGCTCCGCTATCTGCTGGGCGTGCGGAAAACAAGGACATATTGCAGCTGTGTGTCTGGGCCGACGAAAGGTACAACCTCAGGAAGAACTGCGCCTGAAAGGTACCAGGGTCCCCAGCCAGAATAGGGTAGGTTTTTGCACTTCGCGAAGGAGCATCTTCAGGACAGGCACACACAAGCCCATCAAGAAAAAGCTGTCACTCAAGGTGAAGCTACTAGGGGTTCCACTAACTATGGAACTAGACACGGGGTCTGCCCTATCCAACAGGGAATTCTAGAACCTGTTGATTCCAGCCCTTGGGAGACCCCCATTGTCATGCCTCTAAAGGCAAATGGGGACATTCGCATTTGTGCTGACTACAAATGCACTCTTAATAAGGCATTGCAGCAACATGCCTATCCTTTTCCTGTGGTCAGTCATATTCTGGCCTCCCTCAAGGGGGGGCGCGTTTTTGCAAAGCTTGACCTAGCTCAAGCGTATCAACAGCTGCCTGTTGATGATGATGCTGCTATAGCTCAGACTATTGTGACCCACAGGGGAGCCTTTAAGGTAAAAAGGCTACAGTTTGGAGTGAATGTCGCTCCTGGGATTTTCCAAAGCGTAATGGAAAACACACTACGGGGCATACTGGGGGTTTGCCCCTACTTTGATGATGTCTTAATTGCAGGAGACTCCACACACATTCTAGCTGAAAGGCTAAGGGCTGTTCTGTTAAGGTTCAGGAAAACAGGCCTCAAGCTCAAAAAAGACAAATGCAAAATTGGGGTGCCTTCTACTGAATTTCTGGGGTTCAAAATTGATGCTGCTGGGATTCACCCTGCTGAATCCAAACTAACTGCCATTTTAGAAGAACCTAGGCCAAAGTCTAAGGCCGAACTTCAGGCCTTTCTGGGCCTCCTGAATTTCTACAATTCCTTTCTTCCACATAAAGCTAGTGTAGCTGAGCCTCTTCACAGGCTATTAGACAAACAAGCAGTGTGGCAGTGGTCACAAACACATGAGGCTAGTTTCAATGAGGTCAAGGCCTTACTCACTTCTAACAGTGTACTTGCACACTTCAATGAGTCCCTTCCTGTGTGCATCGCTTGGGATGCTTCCCCTTACGGGGTAGGAGCCGTCCTGAGCCACCTCAGGTCTGATGGAACTCAGGTTCCTGTTGCATATTACTCCAGAACACTGTCTTCTGCTGAGTGCAACTACGCTCAGATAGACAGGGAGGCTCTGGCTGTTGTTGCTGGAATTAAAAAATTCCATGATTTTTTGTATGGCAGGCATTTCACGGTCTTCACTGACCATAAGCCTCTGCTGGGACTGTTTACCACACGTAAACAAACTCCCCAAATCATTTCCCCTAGAATGCTTAGGTGGTCTATTTTTCTGTCTGCATATGATTTTTCCTTACTCCACAAGCCTGGGAAAGAAATGGGCCATGCTGATGGCCTCAGTAGATTGCCCCTGCCAGTAGTAGAAGCTGACCCTGCGCCAGCTGTCAACATTCTATCCATCCAAGCCTTGCCCGAGTCCCCTCTGAATGCCAGGGATGTCGCCGCTGAAACAGGCACAGATCACACACTTTCACGTGTCCTTTCTTGGGTTTTGTCTGGATGGCCTGAGCACTGCCCTAGTCCTGAGTTTCAGAGTTTCTGGTCCAAAAGGAACGAGTTGTCCACTTCTCAGGGTTGTCTGCTTTGGGGAAACAGAGTTGTCATTCCCACCTCAATGAGGACTAGGATCTTAGAGTCCCTCCACGAGGGTCATCCTGGCATTGTTCGCATGAAGGCCCTTGCGCGCAGCCACTTGTGGTGGCCTGGTTTAGATAAGGACATTGAGGCTAAGGTGCATGCATGCCACCTGTGCCAGCGCTCTCGCCCAGAGATGCCCCAAGCTCCTGTGCATAGATGGGAGGATACACAGTCCCCATGGTCTAGGGTGCACATTGACTATGCTGGGCCCTTTCAGGGCCAGTTCTTCTTGGTCCTTGTTGACAGTCATTCAAAGTGGCTTGAGGTTGTACCTGTCTCATCCACCACCACTGCAAAGACTATTCAGGCACTGAGGGGGATTTTTGCTGCACACGGGCTCCCAGATGTCATCGTGTCTGACAACGGCCCTCAATTTACTTCCTCCGAATTCCAAGCTTTCTTACAGGCTAACATGATTCGTCATGCCACGTCTGCACCCTTCCACCCGTCCACCAACGGTATGGCTGAACGCATGGTCCGCATCACAAAGGACGCCTTGAAAAGACTCACCTATGGGGACTGGCATCACAGGTTGGCTGACTTTCTCCTTTCTTACCGCACCACACCGTCCACTTCTACAGGGAGAAGCCCAGCTGAACTTCGCTGGGGGCGCAAACTTACTACGAAGCTTGACCGGTTGCATCCGGACAGACTGCCTTCATCTACCTCACATCCTAGGGCACCTAGACAACTACTTGTGGGTGCCCCGGTTTGGACTCGCAATTACGGGCCTGGTCATACATGGGTCCCCACTTCTATTTCCAGGGTCACAGGTCCTCTATCCTACGAGGTAGCCCTGGACAACGGTCGTGTCCTGCGTCGGCACATCGACCAACTCCGCCCTAGGCGGGATCTTTCAGATGAGATTCCTGGGTCTTTTCCGGGGGGGAGGGGGACCCTTTAGAGCAAAGGGAGGGGCACGAGCTGCTGCCCACCTCCAATGATGGAGCCACAAACGGCCCATTCCAAGATTCCGCGAGTGCCCCAAAGAGGAATTCTAAGAGCCTATCCAACTACCAGGTATTCACGCCTACTCCAGCCAGGGAGTCACCCCGGGGGTACAACCACTATTCACCTGCACAGCACAGTACTCCAGTCAGGGAGGATACCCGGGAGCATCCCAATAAATCATACCCCACAAGAGAGCTGGCACATAATTCCCAGAGTTGGCCTGACCTTACCCCAAGTCCTACAGGGGGTCAAACATACAGGGAGGTGGTCGAGGAACCAAGTCCCGACCGCAACACCTCTAGCCCAAATCAGGGAGTAACTGAGATTTGGGAAGGTACAGAAACCCAGACGAGCCCAGACACAGAACGGGGTTTAGGGAATGGACAGCCTCCTGACAGGTCTTGGACGGACCTAGGAGGTTCTACAGAGACGCCCAGCAGTTGCTATCACTTCAAGGGGCCCGAGGGCCTACAGCTAGGCAGGTCAACCAGGTCACAAAGTGACAGAAGCCCTGGCCTGACGAGCCCGGTGGACGAGCAAGCAGGCCAGGCATTGGGGCACAGTCCTTGGAAGGCACCAAGGCAAGATAAGGAGAACAGGTTCACGTCTCCCTTCAGTCAGGGAACACCTGTCAGAAACCCAGAGCTGAGAAGGTCACAGAGAGCAAGGAAATCTCCTAAGTACTTAGAGGATTACATAACATTGCTGGCTAAACAAAAGCCAGTAAACAGTAGGAGCACTGGGGAGTAGAACACTGCATCAAGAAATAATTGTATGTTGGTAGTAGTCTTAGCCCGGGGGAAAGGGGTGTTATGTCCCGAGCCTTGCAAACGGGCTCGGGGCGTTTGCAGGCAGTCCCGGGCAGGTGCAAGCTGCCCGGGACCAGACAGGCTGTCGCCAGCGCCTGTGCGCATGCGCGGGTGCTGGCGCGGGAAAAGTAACACATTGACCCGGGAATTGCCTATATAAGAAGCTGGGAGCTTTGGGGCATTGCTGAAGCCTTCACCTGTAAGCTGAACACAGAATAAAAGAAAACCTGAGAACTACAACTGCTTCTCGTGTCTGCTTTTCGCCAAGGACTCAACAGATACCAATTTAATTTTCTGGTATAGACAAGTTGGCAGTTCCAGTTAACTCTGGATTTTTAAATCTTTGATGTTTTATTTCCTTATTTTTTTAGCTTTGGTTTATTTGTATTATTTATTTACTTATTAAACAAATTTATATGGCTGCCCATTCCACTCACTGTGACTGGGGCAGTTTATAAAATTAAAAGTTCAATTACATTATCCCATAGACTCCCCACTCCCACCCCCATGGTGGCAACCAATTGTTCCTATTGTTGTCATTCATTTTGTATGTCCTTGATCTCATAATTTCCAATAAGATAGTTTGATGATATATCAACACATCAGGAGCATAGTTAAAGAAAAGCCCTTTTGTTTGAAGGTATGTACAAAAAAAAATAGCTTGGAAGATTTCCATCTACAATTATTTCTGGGATAGTAATAGTATTGCTGTTAACCCATTTTGGATAATATTAGATTACCCAAATTGGTCTTCCATGTTGTAACTTATGGCCATATAAAAGCTAAACCATCAGAAAAACTGAGTGAATTAAAATGGATGCCTGTGCCGTTGGGGATAATTATTGAGAATACCCATACCTAGGCCACAAGAAGAACAAATCATTAAATACTAAATAAAATAAAACTAGGCTGCTTACTGGAAGCACTAATAATGATGCTGGATACATAACGTGAAGGCAAGACCCTAACACTTGGACCAATTGAAGCCAATTGAAAAGAAAAGATCAGGTGAGTTTCAAAGAATTCAGAGAACTGATTAGTGACACATCTTTGGCAGAATGTTTATTTACCAAGCCCCCCCCAAATCAGAAGAAGCTTTATGATTGAACAAAATCAAGAGTTTGATAAACAATATCCAACCCTATAAGTGTTACATATCTTCATATAGTTAGGGGTGCTCCAGTTCCCTTTCTTTTATTGTCACGTGGTGGGACCCAGGAGATCTCCATAGTAGCCCCTGCCCTGTGGAAGACCCTTCCCCCATGAATCCAGTGTGAAGTAGTACTCTTATTATCCCCTCCAGAAGGAAATATTAGTCCAAACACAGTCCAGTGGATGCCAGTAGTACATTTCTTGAGAGCCCCCACCCTCTTCTTTGACTTCTTGTTATGTCTCCACTAGGTTGATCCTGCTGTGCTGAGCATGTGGCTTCTCCACTTCAATTCCCACGAACCTCCTGAGAATCGTGGGAGCAATTCCTTCACCCTGTGCAAACTTGCCCTCAGCAGGTGAGAAGCATAAACCTGCTGTCCGACTTCCCCTGACGGATTTGCATTCTTAACCAACTGGCTATTATTATCGCCGTCTGCTACCGCCGCCGCGGGTAGCGAATCTGCCCCTTCCAGGCCTTTCCAGCCATCTTGGAGCCTTGAGGGCAAATGCCCAACCGCGACAGGAGGAGCGGGGGAAGACTCCCTCTGCCCAAGACTCAATTGGCTGCCACACGGATTCCTTCCTCTCATCCGTGAGCGGCGCGGCGAGGGAGTCTCTGACGCTCCCCAGAGCCCGGCCCCTGCCCTTTGACTTAGCCTGCTTTCAATAGAGACCCGGGCACCCAGCTGCAGCTTACATAAAGGGCAATTAGCGGCCAAGAGCTGAATGGCATTAAGGAATTTCGCCTCGAATGACGTAAAAGCCTCGTGCCACCCAGACAAAAGGGGACGTACCGGGTCCGCGCGACCCCGCTGAGCCAGCTTCAGCCCTAGGGAGCGCAAAGCGCTAAGAACGCCCGAGGGGCCGTTCGCAGCAGCCATTGTTCTCGGGCTGAGTGGAGCGGAAACAACGACTCGGCGCTGCGGCTTCCAACGCTCCCCCCCCCCCAGCTCCTCCCCGCGCGCCTCATTGTTGATACAGGCAGATGCAGTCTGTCTCCTGTACGCCATCTGCTTGCTTCTCCGGTGGGAGACGGTAACGGGGGAGCGAGCAGATGCCCAGCGCGACAAAGGCGTCCCAACTTCTGTCACGGTCCGTTTGTCAAAATAAGGACTTTCTATCACACTTCTCCAGGCACGACTCCCGCTGTTATTTTACGTAGTTATATCAGCCACAGGACTAGGGAACGGGTCACTTAATATTCATTTGTCTGTGTAATTTATATCTCGTTTGGTTTAGAAAAATGATGGACAATTTCTTCCATACTGGGTTGTACTTCAAAAAGGGCCAGGTAAAAGGGGCCAGATTAAAAAAAAAAAAAAGGCTCCCATCTCACATTAAATTTAAAATTGCTCTTCAGCCACATATTTAATATTCCAATGTTCATATTGTGTCACGTTTAACAATTTGTTAATGACCGTGAAGGTCTTTGGAGTTGCACTTGGAGTCTGTGGTGCTGCCTTGTAAACTTTCTATACCAGCCATCATTCTCAACTATGCAACCAAAGCTTAAGCTCAACTACCTAGCAAAGTCTGTTTTTCCAAGCTGGTGTCTTTCAGAAATAGACTCATTGTTCCAGAGGGATGAAAATTATAGCACAATACCTGTGATGCTTACAGAAAGCATACAGCTGCCACATGATCAGGAGAAGGACATGTTTGATTTGAGGTATTCCTGATAAGAAATTTATATGTGCCCTTTTTGTGTAGTTTGAATTACATTTTGCTCTTGAAATCTGGAGGCAATTCAAGGGGCTGGTGGTCATCTATATAAAAGCCATTCATGGCATAGGGACTGTAAGCTGCAGGACCATTTGTCTTCAGTTGTCTCTGCTCATGTCATATACTGCAACAGGGTTGGCATCAATCAAACAATGGTACCTTACTGGATTTGTAACATATGCTTGGTCTGCTGAAGTGCCTGCCCCATGGAAAAGCCTCTCCCCCAAAAATTTAGTTGACCCCACCTCTGTCGGCCTTTAAGAAAGTTCTGAAGACCTGGTTCTTCCCCAGGTCCTGGCCCAGGAAAATGGATGAGGCAGCCATACAGCATGAGTTGTGTGTCTGGCTCTTCCCATGCTTATGTTTTATGGCAGGCAGTTCTCGTTTAGTAACCCAGTTTGAGCCCACAACTTGGTCATTAAACAAAGTGCCCACTAGATGAAACCATGACTGTGCTCACTCCAGCTTTCCTTTGCTTTATAGATTTGTGAAGCTTGTAAATGGGAGGATTGGACATAAAGTTACATTTACATCATCACCATAAGTGCAAACACTCATTAAAAAAGTAGCTAAATAAGATCTATCTACATATTATAGCCTTTGTGCTGAACGTTTTTAACCCTTGCTGATCTTCCAGAGTTGTTTGAAGAAGAGGCAGCCCTATGCATTGATTAGGTAAAGCCAAAATTGAAAACAGTCCATATATGAAATTCTTCCAAAAATATTTTCTGAAGTGAATAGTCTTCTGTAAAATTGAATGGGAACTGCAGACAATCTTAAAATATGCATATGGTTTGCTCATGGAAGGCTGAGGAAGTTGTTTAATGTGTATGAAGACTGCATTCCTGCCTGATGATTGGAACAATACCATTATTGTTCCTCTGCACAAAGGTAAAAGTAATAGGAGTGCATGCAAAAAGTGAGGGGAATTATGGGTTTGGTAGATATGTAAAGGTATTTGGCAGAACTGTGACTGAAAGGCTATGGCAACGAGTAAAATATGGGAAGTGCCATGTAATTTTAAGCTGGATGGTGGGTGTAGAGAAACCAGATATTTGCTTTTCAGGAAGTCTGTGAAAAACATATGTGAAAAACAAAGATTATTGTATATTTGTTGATTTAGAGAATGCATAGGATTAAGTGAATTACAGAATATTTGCACATATGAATTCAGTAAGAGGAGTATATGAGAACCAGTTTAGTTTAGTGATTAAGGCACCAGGCTAGAAAGTGGAAGACTATGAGTTCAAGTCCTGCCTTATCCATGAAAGCCAGCTGGGTAACTTTGGGCAGTCTCTCTCTCTCTCAGTCCAACCTGCATCACAGGGATGTTGTTGTGAAGAAAATAGGAGAGTGGATTGGATATGTTCACTGCTTTGAATTATTTGTAAAAATAATAAAGGCAGGATACAAACAGAAATTTAAAAATGATAGAAGTAAAGCATGGATGAGATGAAGTCTTTACATAATGACTCAATACTGAGCAGAGTTAGGCTAACACAAGGATAACTGATGCCTCCCTTGATTGTTTAATATAATATGTTTATGGATAAATGTATAACTAAAACAGGTAGTCTTCATTTAACATCCACTCATTCGGTGACTGTGCAAAATTACGATGATGCTGAGTAAGGGATACTTATGACAGATCCTCATAGTTGTGGCTATCAGTGTCAGTCATCAGTGGGAAGGGGGACTTTTGTTTTCAAGTCTTATTCGTTGGCTGCTGCGGTACTAGTTAGTAATAATATTGTCATGATCCAGATGGCTCATTGTATGAGCCTGTAAATTACAAGACAATATTA
This sequence comes from Crotalus tigris, assembly GCF_016545835.1. Classification (NCBI taxonomy): domain Eukaryota; kingdom Metazoa; phylum Chordata; class Lepidosauria; order Squamata; family Viperidae; genus Crotalus; species Crotalus tigris. Next base: position 255,088 of record NW_024096508.1, read on the forward strand.
GCTAAATATCCTATTATAAAATTGGGGAGTTTTCTTCTCATAGGTGGCTGAGTTGCTCCCATAATTTCAGCAAGAAAAATTGAAATGTGTAGTGAAGCAGGATTGCACTTTCAAAAGTTCACAACATAAGGTGCTTAACTCACTGCAGAAAAACAAAATTTCTGGCACCAGGGACCGGTTTCAGAAGAAAAATTGTCTTCCATGGACTGGTGGTGGTGATTGATTTTGCATGCAACCTAGACTACACATATGTGCAGAAGAAGCTTTGCTTGCACAGTCTAATCCTAACAGGCCATGGACTGGTTCCAGTCTGCAGTCTAGGGGGCTGGGGAACCCTGGACTAGATTACCTCTTATAGTTATTTCCAACTGTGTATTTTTATGAAAAATTTCAACGTATGCTGCTGATAGATGGATGGATGGATGGATAGATAGATAGATAGATAGATAGATAGATAGATAGATAGATACTTCAGACTTTAAGAAGACTTTTCCACCATGTTTTCTAATTTTATTGAACTGACTCCCAAAATTATAGCTACTCCCTAGTTAGGAAGGAGTGTTCTGAATCGTAGCCTGGTTATGTACATCTAATATCCAACCTCTAATACTGGAGAGAAACTGGAGAGAAAAAAAAGATGTAGGTTCCTTAAGTCTAACAGAAACTTTAGTGTTGGCACTGGGACAGGGATCCAAATTTGTAAACATTAAAAAATTTAACCTCTGCTCTTGTTATAATCAGAGCCCCTCTAGCTGTTTTTAAAGTTAAAAGACAAAGGGGAAATCCAGACAGGGACCTCCCACATCCCATATATTTCAGCCCTGTGGGGATCCCCTCCCATTCAGTCTTAGCCCCATTTGAAGTATGATGGTGGTAATAATCAGAATAAGCCTCAGTGAAGGATTCTGAACACAAGATAAATGCTTGGTTCATATTCATTCATTCATTCATTCATTCATTCATTCATTCATTCATTCATTGTTCACTTCTATTGATTCACTCCCACAAATACAGAAGTTCATACAATGCACTAAGCCATAATAAAGATTTTTTTTCCCCCAGTTCAGTTGTGTCTGATTCTCAGAGACTGCCTCGATAAGTCCTTGCAGTTTTCTTGGCAAAGTTTTCTGAAATGGTTTTCCATTACCTACTACCTAGGGCTGAGAGAAAGTGATTGGGCCAAGGTCACCTAGCTTTGTGCCTAAAGTGGGACTAGAAGTCATGGTCTTCTGGTTTGTAGCGTGATACTTAACCATTACACCAAACTGACTCTCAATGTAGTTTAGTTCTAACTTAACACAATATATACATTACTGCAGTATTGACCATTGTGGTTTATACAACCAATTGCTTCAAATAAAGCTATGGCTTAACAGGCAATATGAAACAAACTACTGTATCCCACACATATTAAATTTGTTCCTGAATATAGATGCTAATAAAAAACACAAATAATACTACCAGATAAAAGCAGCCAAAAAAGTAGAGCATAAACTAAGAATAAACTAAGGAACATACAAAAATATGCAAATAAATTTGGGAACTAAAGTTTCAAATACAAAATATTTTGTTTCAGAATTAAAAAGCATAATTTATTATCCACAAAGTTCAAAATTATCAAACTTTGCTTCCAATATTGTTCCCAAGCTATTTTCATTTTATTTACTAAGTTGCCGCTGCCTATCTACAGAGAACAATGGTCTTCGTGAGAAGAAACACTGACATCTTGAAATTCAGGGGTTGCCATGGGAATGTTCTGATTAAAAACTGTAGAAGGCTATATTCCATATGTTTCCATTTGTCTTAAACAATTCCATTCATCTGAAAATTTATCACATAACAAAATAAGATGTAGTATTTTGAGTTTTTGAGAAATATATTATATGATTAATTAGGAGATTAATCAACCTTTAGGATAATAATTATAGAAATGTAAATGAGATGAAAAATGTTCTCCATTGCTATTGGCATCCTAGTGATACTAACTCAAATCTTCCTCTAATTGCTCACTCTTTCTGTAATTTTTTCCCTTGTGATAAATAGATTGCCCAGTGCTAATTCAGGATCTTACAACAATTACTGCTGTACTATATTTTTATGAAGGTTAGTCTTTGTTACAAAAATAAAAGCCAACTAATTGTTACAAAAATAAAAGCCAACTAATTTGACAAATGAGCAGTATTTCATGTCCATTGTTATTTTCCTCCCATGGCTTACTTTTGACGGAAACACTTGGTTTTCTCTCTCCTCTATCATATGGATAGTTTTCCAAATTCACAACTATGTCTAGTGTTCTTATGAGATCATTTTAAAAATCAGTTCTATTTTTAGTGCACAGAAAATGTTTCTTTTGTCTTCTATTACACATTACAGTACAAACATGTGCTTTACTGTTTTGGGTTGTTGCTGCCATTCCATTGTTGTAACAAGATCTAAAAACCTTGTCAGATCATATTATGTGGTCAATAAAACTCAATACTAGAAACAGCATGGCATTATGGGCCAAAAGATAGCTCTATAGATAATGGTAGAACTTCAAGAGGAGCTAGGACCCTAATCCAGAACTTTAGTCTCTTGACAGACTGGACTATAGAGGAAGCTGGGATTAAATCAGGACAAAGAATCCAAAAGCAAGCCAATAATCACAATCAATGATTATTCATACATACATACATACATACATATTCCATCAGCACAGTATATCCTGTTATATTGCTTCCTATCCAGGAAGATCTAAGGGTGTGGCTGGGTCAAACTAAAGCACAAATATACTCTCATTACAGGTTGGTAACTGGCCTCAGACTGGCCTGAGGGAAGCACAATTCTGCTTCAGAAGCTAATTGGACTGTAGTCTAACCTTCATTACCCGGAGGTAATGAAAACATTCTCCACTGTGCTGGAAGGTAGCTGGCTAGTTTAAGGAATGCAAGGCAATTAGATGATACATAGCTGTCTCCTTTAGTTGCCTCCCAGTCCTGCTACCTGAGATGGCTGCACATAAAGATCTTTTTAAAAAATGGGCAGGGAAAATCCAGAGGTTCAAGTTTCTGTGCAGGGCAGCTTTAGCCAGAAATAAATGCAAGATTAATGGGCTCTGGGTTGAATTGTTAAGAATAGCAATCACTTTCTTTGCCTCCAAAAGTTAAGCGTAAGCTAACACCAAATGAATTTTATGCTCATAATAAATAATAAATTCAGTTCACTAATTCCATCTTGGGACAGTCATTGAACTGCAGATCTCCTGACTGATGTGTCTTCTCTTATTTAGGAAGCATTCTTCCCCCCTCCCCCATTCTGTATTTTAGAACACCTTATCAGATGAAGAATTTGGAAGAACTTGAAAATGTTCATGCTCTTTTATAACATTTGGTTTGATCTTTATAACAATATTATCTAGCTCTGGGAAGGCTGTGCCTTCCTCCATTTCTTAAGCTTTCATTGTTGAGTATGCTCAGGTTACTTCAGTGAAATTTCTCCAATATTATTTCACTGAGGAGAGAGGACAAGTAGTCGCAATAACCATAATAATCCAGTCCTCATGCTCTGCATTCCCAGTCTGTGAAGGTTGGGATTTTTTTTTAAAAAAAATTCTGTCTGTTTGCCCATACCTCATGTTCACACCTGCAAAGTCAGCAAAGGGAGAAAGAAAAACCACACAAAAGGAGAAACTATCAGCATTCCAACAGGCCTTGGGAGGCCGCTACAATTCACTAGTTTTTAATACAAGAGCTTGCATTCCTTCCCAGGGTCAGCAGCGGAGGCTTTGTCTGCTTGTAGTGGGATTGGTGAGAACAGAATGAAAGACCTTTCCACAGCAGAGCTAGGTTGGGGTGAGGAAGAAGAGGGTCATGCTCACACAAGGAAGTCCTATGCACCTTATTCAGAAACTGTCCCTGGTTACAGTTGTAGAAATTTATCTCCAGCCTCAGACATCATTCAAATATATATTAGCAATTACAGCACTGCTTTGCATCACCTTTAGATAATACAGTGCTATGTCTACTGAGTTTTAAAGAACTTAGTCTTTAGGAATAGAGAGAATTTCCCAGATGATGCTAAATGTTCTAATCTCACTGACACAAATTATAAATATTGTAAAATGAAACATTATTTTAATGTTTTCACTGCCGAATCTCTCAACACGATCACATAGTTACTCTATCCTACTAGAAGTGATTTTATATTTACCTTTAATTTGCATCATATTTGTGCAGGACTTGTGGGACTGTTTGCCTTATTTTTTTTTACTCCTTTTTCCTTCTATTTCCTCCACAACATTAACCCTCTGTGGTGAGTAAGGCTGAGTGAGTGAGTGAGTGAGTGATTGGCCCAACATCACTCAGCTGGCTTTCATGCCAAAGGGGGACTAGAACTCACAGTCTCCTGGTTTCTAGCCTGGTGCTTTAACCATTAAACTGAAATTGTTCATATTGGTCTATAAAGAACCAGAGAATAGAATATTCTGCTTTGTGACTCATTCAATGGACTTTTTAACCCTTCCATCAATGGCCCAGCAAATACAAATGTCATTTCCAAAGTTGATTCTTGACAACAGATAAGAGACAAGTGTTGGTAAATAAAAATAAGTAAAACCCTGATTTGGGCCATATTTGCACTTGAGTTTTAGTGCAGAAGAGTCTTTCACCTAATCATATTTCTGATATATATGATTGGGTGAAATAACAGTAATATATACTGTTATATCAATATAATATTAATGAAGCAATATAGCTTCAGCAATGCCTGGATGATACTATAAGATGCTTTTAATTACTTTGGAGAAATTATAGAAAGATGTTGCAGTGGAGTAGATAATATAATTGTCTGGCCAGATGAACTTATTGGAACTTATTGGAAAAGAAACACCAAGAAAAATAATCAACAGATCATGGGTATATATTTGCAATTGCTTCTCTCTTTTTTAATTTCATTTTCTCCTTTAAATCTGTACCCTAAACAGAAATAATTTGAGATTATCTCATTTCAGATAAGTTTCTCCAAGCATATACTGCAAATTAGGTGAGTGGATGATTGATACTACTTTACAGATTTCTACTTTCTGCTCCATTTAGATATTTGTAAATTAAGGATGTTACAAAGCTATCCTGTCTCCAGTACTTCAGCTATCTCTGGAATTTCTACTGCTTGTGAAATGGAATTCACAGGAAAAATAACATTAACATTTAAGTTATTACATGCAGCATTTATTTTATTTAAAGTTGACATATCTGCTTTTTAGCTAGAAACACCAGAGAGACCTTTTTAGATCAATTAAAACAAAACATTTCTTGCCCTCAAGCTTAGACTTGTCAAAAACAACTGAAAGGATGGAGAGATGAGGTAGAAAAAAAGAATATTACACTTCCAAATCATGGTTCATGTTAAAAAGATTCCTGTACCATGTTGTATAAAAGAAATTGACCAAAGTTAGTGCTTTTCAGATGCATGTGACCCAGTTGTCTTACTTGCCAAATTAGTGTCCCTTTAACATCTTAGTTAGAATCATGGGGATTAAATTTAACTTAACTAAGAATGATAGATGGAGGAAGTGTTGGAGAGAGACTGGCCAAGATGGGGAGGAGTCAAATGGAGAATTAGTCTAGAATTCCTACATGGGCACAAGAGGTGAAGTCTGACTCCCCCCTTGAATGCCATTGAATCTTATCTAATCTGACCCAGATAACAAATAGTCAGAGAAGAATCCTGTGTATAGTTAAGCAATACAACAGCTAATTGAACTCTTCTTGTCTGGATCTCACTTGACAAGAAGGCTGGTTTAGAAGTAATAGCCAAGAAAAGATGAAGAGGAAAAGAGGACGTTCATTGCAATTTTATATAAATTTTGAGAGAGGATGTTATGCTGTTAAGATACTTAGATTTATCTGGGGTTTTTCCATTAGTACAAGGGACATACCTAACAGGCCAATTTCTTTCTTCCTCTGTATCACCCTTCCTTCCTACAGATAAACTTCCTAGAATATTTGACAAAACTTGAGATTAATTTTGAAGTCTGTAAGAAGGTAAGAAACAGCAACTCTCATCAATGGAATGGATGTCATCAAACATAAAGCTAACGCTTCCACTCTCTGCTGGCTCAGGCTTTCTGTCTCTACTCGCCTTTATTTTTTAGCATGGAAACACCTTTGCCCTTTCTGATTCTCCCATTGTTGAGAACATGAAACCTTTATTGGATTATATCCAGAGTTAAAGGATCCATCTTTTGTGAATCAGGGTTCAGGTAAAGAGAATAGAGTCCCTCAAGTTGACTTGACTTCTGATGACTTCATGAACAGCAGTACTGAAATGGTTTGGGGTAGCTTTCTTCTGCAAGATTTTTTAAATTTTCTGTCTTAATCCAGGAGGTTTTCTATTCAAATACCAGTCAGCATTTGTACATCCTTGTACCCAATTCTAACTGAAACAGCAGAAGGCAGCAAAAGAAAAGCTTACTGGTTTTAAACAAAGACGGCTGATGAAACACTCCTCTGATTTAGCTGCAATATGATTCAAAATGCAGGTAGTACTCGACTTAGGACCACAATTGAGCCCAAAATTTCTGTCGCTAAGCGAGACATTTGTTAAGTGAGTTTTGCCCCATTTTACAACTTTTCTTGTCACAGTTGTTAAGTGAATCATTGCAATTGTTAAGTTAGTAACATGGCTGTTAATTGAATCTGCCTTCCCCATGGACTTTGCTGGTTGGAAAAGGTGATCACATGACCCCGGGACATGGCAGCCGTCATAAGTATGAATCAGTTGTGGGTTGAATTTTGATCACATGACCCTGAGGATGCTGCAACAGTCATAAGTGTGAAAATGGTCATAAGTCACTTTTTTTCATTGCCTTTATAATTTTGAATTGTCACTAAATGAACTGTTGTCAGTTGAGGGCCACCTGTATAGTTTTAGGTTAGACTGTCATTGTACAATCACCCTGCTTTATTCATGGTATTCTCTAAAAAATTTATCCTCTATTTTAACCCTCTCATTTTTTTTCAAGCATTTCTTGTGTCTTTCCCGAAAATAAAATGTATTAAAGAGAAAAAAGTAGAATATTTTTCACATCTGTTGGTCCATAGGATTTTAATGTGCAATGCATTTTGTTATAGTTTTGCTACCTGTTGGAACCAAAATCTGCTATAATTGATCCAGGTTTTAGCAAACAATGGTGATGGTAATGACAGATTTCAACAGATTTAAATATATGGCTATGTTATCTAACAATTCTATGATCATGCCACTCAGAAAAGATTATCAGCAGCCAAGGAAGGAGAGATTTGATTTCAAAGAGTTCTACCCTTCTCTATTAGAAATAGGTGGTATGAGATAATGTGCCACATATTTATCTGGGACAGGTAGTAATGATTATAGGAGAGGTTTCAGTGAATTTGCTGGGAGGAAGTGCTGTGTCCTATAATTAAAGTTAGAAAGATAAATCTCTACTTCTGCCAGCTTTCAGAAATATTTCTGCTAGCATCTCTCTTCATTGATACATTTTCTTCTGCCGTCATGAGCAGTAAGTATCTACTTTTGAAAATGGAAAACAATATCTTTTCCTGTCATTATTGGAACGAGACGTGCAGGTGTAGAGACAAAATCAGAACTGAAATAAAGAAAAGAAATAAAGCCAGTTCTGTAGGCCTACCCAACCAAGTCCTGGGTGCTATATATAGATGGCAATCCCACCTAAAATATATTTCCACATTTAAAATAAACAGATAATGGGACACTTTTCATCTATGGCAATAAAACTAGACATTTAAAATGTAATCCCAATAATTATTTCAGGGTTTTATCTCTATAATTCTCAGCTACTGGGATATTGATAATACTTTAATAATCAAGAAAACTCAGGCTAGGGAAAGGGAGGAAAAGGATAATTCGTGGGCATGCAGGAGGCTAAATCACTATTCTGCCCTGACTTTTCTGTCAGTTATTTCAATATTTCATAAAAGCCACCATTTAATGTTTCAGACCAGATGCAAAAATAAAATAAAATTCCTGAGGGGCTGTCTTAATCTTCTATGTACTTTAACCTACCTGCCTTTTTTATTCAGGATGCTTCCTGATCAAGAAAGTTTGCATTACATCACTAAAGTAGGTTGATAAAAAAACATCTTGATCTCGATATCAGTGACACATGCAAAAATCACTGGTAATACCAGTGAAATGTTTTGCATAGTTCCCAACTTGCCCACTAGATGTCAAAGTGGTAAAAGGGAAATTGAGCAAACTTTCCTTAGAAAGGATGACTCAGTGCACACATGCAATGGTTCCTTGTTGCATGAATCAGGGCTGAATGAAACGGAAGGAGGGAAGACACAGCTTATTCCATTTAAGCTAAAGAGCCACAGAATCTTAGTAGAGTTGCAAGTGGCTTGTGCCTCTCATCTAAGATTACGTGGTGGCTGTTTATGCCTTTACTTGGTAGGCTCTGCAGAAACACAAACAGGATATCAGCTAAGGGAGAGTCCCTCCCTTTCATCAGCAAATAACTTTCCAATCAAAAATGTGGAGAGTAATCTCTAATCACTCCTTTTTAACCAATAGTTTGAATATCTACAGTATTTACTACCTTTAAAAAATCCTCGCTTTGCTTCAGCAAGAGTTCAAGATCATACATTACTAACTACCTGTTTTTGAACTACTTGTTTAACTTGGCTCTTGCATTAATGTTTTTAATGTTTAAATTCACATAATACATTGAATCATAGAGAGCCAATTTGGGGTAGTGGCTAAGGCAACAAGCTAGAAACCAGGATACTGTGAGTTCTAGTCATGCCCCCAAGCACAAAGCCTTGGTGACCTTAGGCCAGTCACTCTCTCTCAGCCCTATGAAGGAGACAATGGCAAACCATTTCTGAAATCATGTCAAGAAGACTGAAGGTACTAAGTCCAGGCAGTTACCAGGAGTTTTTCTGGTATGAAATTAATATCTTCTAGATGAGTTGAATTACAATTCCCATCACTTCTGGCTAAGGCATGCTGTATCATTTTAACTTTCAAATTCCTCTTAATTTATATTATTAAATGAATAATTCAAAGACACATAGATAAAATAATACACAAAAATAAAAAAGGTTGGGTTTACACATCATATTAAACCAGAAAAAGATAAAAAGCCTAGTTCAAAGTGTTAAATGAATATAGCTACTGGTTAGCCACATGACCTCTCAATCACATACCAGATTTGCTTAACTTCAATAAGCAATTATATTATAAACATTGATTTCTTTTGAACTGGAATACCGGTGTTTTCAAGGTCACAAATTCATTCTGAAGGACTGTCTCTCTTCCCTCCTTTAATTCAATGGGAATATTTGTTTAATAATATAAATTAAGGGGGATTTGGAAGTTAAAATGATACAGCGTGCCTTAACCAAAAACAATGGGAGTTGTAATTCAACTCATCTAAAAGTTTCATTCCAGAAAGCTGGTACAACTCAATACCCCAGATTCAGTCACCACCACCTTGCCAGAAGGTTGCAGTCATGGTAAAAACCTCTGCTTGAGGCCTTGGAGCTTCTCCCACGCAGACTGCTGGGCTAGTAAATTAATGGTCTGACTCAGAATAAAGTGACTGGTATTGCCAATGCAGTCTAGGCAAAAGTGGAGTCTCAACTTGCCCTGCTAAGAGACAGAATCAAGATAAGGAGCATCCTCCTTCCTGCCACAGCAAGTTGAAGGCTGTGCTGCCTGGCAAACCAGCTCCAGCCAAGCAGGTGGTGGCCCTGCTTGTTTAGTCATGTATCTAGAGGACTCTGCTAATTGCAAACCTGGGAACATTTCAGCAGCAGGCCCTAGGCAGATTTTAAAACACCGAGTCAAGAAAGACCTGCTCTGAAATCTATTTCTGCAATTTCTGTTTGACATATCCCAGGGATGTCTGGTGGGATGAGGGGGGGGGGTTAAAAAAAGTCAAAAGGGCAGTCACACCTTATAATAGAAGCCCTGCCCCTTTTTAATCTGTGCAACATATAAAAAGAGGTGGGGCTTTATTCATGTGATCCCAGTAGCTATCTTGACTTTCTTTTACCAGCTTTCTGTGTTGTATTAGTCACATTCCCAACAGACTATAATTGTCAAACTATCACTATCTTAAAAATCCTGGAGGAGACTCCCACCCCAAAATAGCTGAAATATTTTGCCTATTTTTTTTTTAACTTAGGGAAAAGGAGATCGGCTAGATCGGAGGACTTTGACGGAGAGCCAAGAAGCTTTAATGGAGATGAAGTAGTGAGCTTCTGCTAACTCTGTTTAACCGATCAGATGCTAAAACAGCCTGATGGTTTCACTTTCAAGAAAGGGTTAAACAGGAGGAGAAAAGCGCCATCAACATCGGAAATCCGAAATGTGAAATTCAGAGGAGTGTGTTCGTCCAGAAGGGTAAAACATCCCAAATCCATACCCGCCGAGCGCGCAAGCGCGGCTCTCTGGGCCCACAGAATCTTCTCAGAGGGGCCCCTCAGTGACGAGGAACGGGGATGCTCCCCCTCACCCCGGTTTCAGCAACTGAGTCGGGCAGGTGAAAGGGGGGGAGGTCCGCAGCGGCTGCTTTTCCCCCCTCTGAGCTTCTTCAAACTACAGCTTAAGGGGGAGGCGTTTCTCCCTTTCTTACTTAAAAGCCTCCATTCTAAAAGCTGGTCGCACGAAAACCTCTTTCAGGCGTCTCAGAACCAGACTGCAAAAATCCGGACGGCCGCATGGGAGCAGCAAAGCTTTCTTAAGTCTCTCGGCTGCTCTTTCTCCAGCCGCTGCCGAAGCGACAATGGAGTCAGGAGGGGCAGGCAGCAGCAGCTACCTTCTTGCCGCGCCGAGGCTCGCATATCTGCGCTCGGGTCAGAGCGCCTGAGCAGCAAAAAAACAAAACAAAAACAAAAAAAACCCAACCAAACAAACAAAAACCGATCGCAAAACCTAGCGGCAAAGAGGTATAGAGAACTTGGACATTTTGCCGCGGCCCGGATTTTTGCAGCCCAGAAATTGGGTGGCCCTAAACTGTTGCGATCAGGTTGGTCGAAGTCATGAAGCAAGGAGTGGCCCCGAAACGGCAGTCTCCCGCCTACTCTGTACAGTAGTTAGCTACTAAATCAGTTTGTCCCCCACCTTTATTTTAGAACTGTCTCTGTAATTGTGTGTGAATGTCTCGCACCCCAGGCGATGAGAAATTGCAGGCTAGTTGTAACCTGATATCTGCAACACCTACAAATGACAGATGTATTCAGTCTGGACTCTCCTCCTTAAAATGGCTTGAAGCTCTTTTTAATATTTGGCCTTCTCTCTTTTTTCTTATTCTGTTTTGGCTTCTCCTACCACCAGTTCTTTAACCTTTTTAGAGAAGAAAGGCACCGGTTTCTGAATAGTCCGCTTGGTGAGGTTGCCAACTAGTGGTTTGCTCTTTATTGTTATGAGTCAATATAGATACTTTCATTTTTAAGAATTACTTGGAGTGATCAAGAAGCAGCAAACAGGCTCCTCTTATTAAAGGTGTCTTTGGAAGCAGTTTGAGAAGACAAGCCTGCTGGGAGCAGAAGTGGCCAGTTTCCTAAACAAGATAAGAAATAAGGCATGAACTAGAATGAATAGCACTCTGCTTATATTTTAATTAATTTTGCTCAATAAATTGTTCTTCTTGGGCACTTCTTTCCTTCCACTAAGGCAGTGCTTAAATCAGTATCAGCATTATGATGCCATTGCAGACAATTTTTGTTCCCCCCCTCCCAACAACAACAACAAACAACAGTTGCAGTATCTTAGCCAGGGGTGGCTAAGATACTGCAACTGGTTCAAATCACCTAATTAACTTCCAGTTGCTGAGGTTGGCCTGAACGTGGATTTCCCTATTCCTTATCTAACACTTTAACCCAGGGGTCTTCAAACTTGGCCCTTTTATGACTTGTAGACTTCAACTCCCAGAATTCCTCAGCCAGTGTGCCTGGCTTGAAAAGTTTGAAGACCCCTGCTTTAACCACTGCATTATGCTGGTTCAGTATAATGCTGGAGATCCATAGTGGGCTGATCCATGACAGACTGATTTACTTCCATTAAAACAAAAGCATGCATCCATCTCTTCTCTCTTCTTATTTGAGGTCAGAGTCATTTTGTGTGTTGTGTGTTTGCAGTGGGCACACCAATAGCTCTTAATGCTGGCTCTCCACTGAATTCAGCTTATTGATATTACTATTAACAACAGGGACAGGGAAGAGGACAGGAAGATAAGATTATGGTAGCCATGTTTGCTGTACATGAGGAATAAGCACACAGAAAGGAAAGCAGGCTGGGGCTATTTCTCCAAAATCACCGTTATGCTGGAGCCGCAGGATATGTAAAATAAACAATAAAGGCCTCTCTTGTGGCCTTCATTCAGTCATATGCACATGGAGGATGTTGCATTAGATGTTGCCCTCTTGGTAACTGATAATCAGATTTGGACTCTTTTCATTAAGCTTGCCAGCTCACGTCACAATCTGGATCTCAAAGTATACACCTGTGGCTATTTTAAATATTAAAAAAATACTATTGTAGGCAGTGCTTTTTTTCTAAAAAAAAAAAAAGAGTGTTGGAACTCACACACGTCATACAACCCGCCTTGCCTACCCTATAAGGTTCCATCCAAAAAAGGTGCCGGAACTCCGTTCTGGGCATTCTGTGAGAAAAAAAGCCCTGATTGTAAGGTTCTTGATGCTCTCTGAGCTTGATTATTTTCTTGCAGATGTTTCATTATCAAACTAGGTAACATCATCAGTGCTAGCTAGCATCATCAGAAACAATTTTTAAAGATATTTTGGAGGTGAGATTCCTTTTTTGACATTGCTTTTTTTGAAACCAGTGGAAAAGCTTTCCTCCTTATTAGTGAGGAAAGGCGAATGAACTGGCATATGTTATTTTCCCTAGACTCTAGAGCATCTGTAACTGTTTCTATATACTTTTGTTGTAGAGTAAAACTGACAAAGAAAAGATTAACAATACAGAGATGGATAGTGGATAGTTTTCTAAGCTCATTGGAAGTTTCCAAATCAGAACACATCCAAACCCCTGTGATATCAGCTGGAGACCTGGAGAGAAGGACATACTGTTATCACTGAACTCAGCCACACATGAGCCATGGCTACCCAATAGCCATGTACAGTAGGTGCAACACATTGTTGGAAAGTTTATGGTTCAACATGTTATGAAAACCCAGCAACTGAAGACAGTCATATTAAACTTTAATGTGGTTCATCTGTTTGGACCTATTGGACAAATGTGAACAACGAGATTGTGTTTTGTTTTCCCTGGGTAAGGACTTAGCTTTTGTGTGAACTCAAACATTTATAACACAATACCATAGCATAAAAAGTCATATCATGTTCAACTGTTCTATTTTCTTCATGTTTAAATCTCAGCATACCTTTATAGTGGTTCATTCTAGATTAGGAGCTTTGGGATTGAGATGGGAAGACCTAATCCTTTTACTACACTTTTTGTGTAGTAATCATCCACATTAACTCACATCTCTTCTTTCTTTCTTTCTTTCTTTCTTTCTTTCTTTCTTTCTTTCTTTCTTTCTTTCTTTCTTTCTTTCTTTTTAGATTTGCTTAAGAAGGAAGTGGAAGAATGGCAGGTGAATGATGACCAGGCATAGCAATCTGTTTATTTGTTTTTTGTTTGTTGCATTTGAAAATGCAGGCAACAGTAGTTCAATTGGATAATGAACAAATCTGTGTAAAGCATACAGTATGAAATAAGCTGCTATAATAAAAGTAACAGCATTATGCAAATAAAAACAATCCTTACCTTCAATATTCAGCATTATTTAAATGCCTTAAATGTGTAAGAAAATTAGGAAGTACTCACATGGTGATAGAAAATCCATACTGGAGATAGACAGAGTTTAATGAACTCGAGTATGCTCACTTGTCTGCAATTTGCCTGCAACATATTGCAAATAACAAGTCACTATAAGTTAGAAGATAAGGGTTAAAAGAATCTTATCCTAATAATACACTGATATGTGACACAAATGAACCAGGAATCTTCAGAATATAACCCACTGTATGCTATAGAAATATCTCTGCAAGTTCAGGTTCCATCTAGTTCTGAAGTCAAATGCAGTCTCTTCGTACTGTAATAATACCATAATAAGGAAGTACTTTGCTAGGAATGGTTCTTTCCCAACAAGATAAGATTATCAATGCTTTCTCCTTGTGATCAAAAGAGGGACAGATTAAAGTTCATGGCTATGCTTATTGGGCAGATACAAATAAAATATTGGCACGAAAGAATAAACAAGTGAAAGGGAATTAAGACTGGCTATACCAGGGAGTTAGAGTATTCAGATGCTGTGCTGCAGCTAAGAAATCCATCCTTTGAAGGCAGTATTTTCAAACTTGACAACTTTGAGATGTGGGTACTTCAACTCCCAGAATTCCCCAGCCACAATTCTGAGAATTCTGGCAGCTGAGGTCCACACCTTTTAAAGTTACCAAGTTTCAAAAACATGGATTTAGAGGAAATAATGAGAACAATATGAAGTCTGTTGTGGCACAGATGAAGGTAATTCATATACTTCCTTTTCACCTTTGAGGGAAAAAAGGTGTATTTCTCTCCTCTCCCCATTCACATGTACACATTACCATTATATACCACTGTATTCTCTTACAAACACATATTCTTTTGTTATTATTAACACTATTTGCATCTTTCCTTTTCCAAAAATCTGAGTAGATAAAGGTGATGAGGCATTCCTGTCCCACTTCCTCTTAATTCTCTGACTTCCTGCACTGGCAATTTCCTAATTTTAAGGAGATTTGCTCCTTTTTATCAGTAATCTCAGCTAGGTTTCTGTGAAGACAGAGGAACCAATGAAGTTTTGTCTTTGCTCTTTGTGAATAAATAGATTTCAGTTTTCTGGTAAAAGTAGGAAATCAACAATCTGGTCCTTACCAGATAACTGATCAAAATCAACTAATCAGAAAAGGCACCCTAAGGAGATAATTTCTATAAATATGAAGCAGAAATTGATATGAGTTACTGAATATATAGTGTATATGAATGTAAAGTTCCTTGCTATTAGAAACTCATGAAAATGTTTCAATTCAAAATTTGGGTTGGTAAAGCTTATTTTTTCCTCATGCCACTTGTAATCATTGTCTTGCTGTTCCATGCCACTTGTAATCATTGTCTTGCTGTTTTATTATATTTTTCCTAAACTTCTTTTACTATAACCACTTTATGTTTTTATGATATGTTTTTTATGATGTGCAGTTTGGCTGATGGTGGCTATGTTACATGCTCCTTCTTTTATAAGGCGCTTTCCTTACTTTCTGCATATTAAAGTCAGAAATCAATATAAAGTGAGTGTGTTGGAAGAACTCCAATTAAGATAAAAAGCACAAGGGGGGGGTGCAAGTTTTGCTATCACATCACAAAGCAGCAGCCTTGTAACTGTCAAGCACTGGGGAAATCAGGAGATCCAGGCAGTTCAAATGGGTGTAAAAATTTATTGCAAGCTTAAGTTCCCTACAAGCATCTGAACTACTAATGGTTAAAACAATTTGGCAGTAAATAAGGAATTCACAGTGGGCTGGATTTAGATCACTTGGGGCGCAAAGGGACGTTTAATCCTTCCATTGGGCTCAGCCTGGTCATCTCCTACACTGTAATGGCTTCAAGCTAAAATAATTTGCTCTGCTGCTCTGTTTTGTCTGAAGGTCTCCTCCATCAGTTCCTCTGTTAGTTAGCAAAAGTCAGATGTCTGCGGAGGAGGGCAAAAAAGTCAAGATAGTGACCCTGACTGCATAAATGTATTATGACAATGATAGAGCTTTGATCATCCAATCACAGCCACCATTTTGACTTTTTTGATCTCCCCTGTAGACATCCTGGGTATGAGTGTTAGAGGAGGTTTCTGTGCTTGTGTGCAGAAATCTTTGCTGGCAATTGGAAGTGCCAGGGAGACAATCACAACAGCCTTTGCCTGGCCACTTCCCCATTTTGTTTCACTTTCAACCACTTAAAGGCGGTTGTGTTACTTGGCAAGCCCCTTTGAGGATGTGCTTCATTTGGAGTCATGCAAAAATGAAACCCTCTTTGGAAGCTTTGCACAAACCTCTAAAATATTGTATCTAAGCCTGCTTTTGGTTTCTTTGAAACAAGGCTCAGAAATATAATAGCAAGATTCAGATAGATAGATCATGAATATATAAGATTCATTAGATACAGAAGAATGTGTGCATGTTACTCAGACTACACCCCCCCCCCCGAACATTGGTATTTTAGGAAAGTGTGTAACACTCATGATGAAGACATCATGAGTTTAGGTAAATGGTGACACGTACAAAAATCCTTCAATAGTATTATTTTTTACTTACTGTAAAAGGACTTTTAGAACAATTAGAACTTTTAATAGTATATTATCTGTTATTTTTAGAATTATATTATTTATTTATCTATTACATTTAGGATTCTAAATAGCATAGATGGCTGTCTTGCCTGCTTTCCCTCTGTTTGCTTATCCCAAAATGTACTAAGTTAGGCTGAACAGTACTAAAGTAACTAACTAAAGGTCATCCAGTGAATTTCATAGCTAAATGGGATTTAAATATAGGTCTCCTCATCTTCAAGGACTGGATAGTAAAAGTTTCTGGAATTATACTAAGTACTAAATCACTGTTTACTTGAATCCCAGTTCATTAAACAACAACAACATAGCACATTCCAATGCTGCAGAGCATTGCAGGCCAAAACAACTGGACATGGGGACAGATTTTTCCCTTGGGCCATCACTCTGCTGAGCACCTAATTCTCACAGTTCTGTCTAACGTCTATGTGTATTTACCATACAGTATGGATGTATTGTCCCTTTACCATCACAGTAAAGGGACAAAAGCTGCAAGCAGTGGACCAATTTACGTATCTTGGTAGTACCCTCTCCCGTGCAGTGACAATTGACATCGAGGTCAACTGTAGAATTGCCAAGGCAAGTTCTGCACTTGGCAGATTGCGGACTAATGTGTGGGACCGCCGTGGAATAAGTCTTGCTACCAAGCTTAAAGTTTACCAGGCAGCAGTGCTAACTACCCTATTGTATGCTAGTGAGACCTGGACAGTGTACAGGAGGCAGGTTAGGCAACTGAACTACTTCCACATGACTTGCCTTCATAGAATTCTGTGAATCCGGTGGCAGGATAAGATACCAGACACAGATGTCCTCTCAGAGCAGGTCTATCATCAGTTTACACTCTGTTGATAAAAGCCCAGATGCGCTGGGCGGGCCATGTTGTAAGGATGCCAGATCATCGCATCTGTTATGTCCCGAGCCTTGCAAACGGCTCGGGCGTTTGCAGGCAGTCCCGGGCAGGTGCAAAGCTGCCCGGGACCAGACAGGCTGTCGCCAGCGCCGTGCGCATGCGCGGGTGCTGGCGCGGGAAAAGTATCACATTTACCCGGGAAGCGTCTATATAAGAAGCTGGGAGGTTTTGGGAGCTGCTGAAGCCATCTACTTGTAAGCTGAACGCTGAATAAAGGAAACTGAGAACTTCAACTGCTTCTCGTGTCTGCTTCCCGCCAAGGACTCAACACTGGCGACGAGGATGGGATTGCCATACACCGCCTGGAAAGGAAGAAGTGTAAGCTTACCCAAGTGAGTCCTGAGCGGCGGGACGGCGTCGACTCGGCAGCTACCCGCCAATCCAGTGCGCATTCGGGGGTAGGCTGGCTGATAGACCCGTCTTCTGAAGATGGCGAAAATCGGAAGGCTTTCGGAATTCGACTTCTCACATCCAGAGCGGTGGGAGTCATACGTAGCCAGGGTGGAGAACTACTTCAAGGCAAACCAAGTGAGGGAAGAGAGCTTGAAGACTGCCACCCTGCTTTGTGTTTGCGGTCAAGACGCCTTCGACATCGCAGAAAACCTTGCAGCACCTGTTCCAGTAGAGTCTGTCAGCTACGCAGATCTGAAGAAGCTACTGAAGGAGCACTTCCACTCCAAGATGTCCGTCATCGCATGGTGCCACACCTTCGAGCAGAGGGATCAACGGCCCGGTGAGTCGGCCAAAGAATTCATCGCCGCATTACGGAAGGCCGCCAAGCACTGCGAGTTCAAAGACCTCGAAGAACGACTGAGGGACCGATTCGTGTGCGGGTTAAGGCATCGAGATCTACAACAAAGACTTTTCGCTAAAGAAGAATTGTCCTACCAAGATGCCTTAAGGGAAGTCACCGCAGAAGAAGCAGCAGGCGGCGCTGTCAAGAACATGCGGCCGATCAGAAACAGTCCAGAGGTTGCATCCGTGCACCAGGAAGACGCCCAAAGAAACTCTGAGGAGGATCCGGACGAGGAAGTCGACCGTCTCCACCCCACGACGGAAGAAAAACAGAAGGGAAGCTCTTCAGCTCCGCTCAAGTGCATCGGCTGTGGAGGTCGCCACAGGAGAACCGACTGCAAGTTCCGCTCCGCTACCTGCCGGGCATGCGGCAAACAAGGACACATTGCAGCTGTGTGTCTGGGCTGACGAAAGGTACAACCTCAGGAAGAACTGCGCCTGAAAGGTACCAGATTCCCCAGCCAGAATAGGGTAGGGTTTTGCGCTTCGCGAAGAAGCATCCTTAGGACAGGCACACACAAGCCCATTAAGAAAAAGCTGTCACTCAAGGTGAAGCTACAAGGGGTTCCATTATCTATGGAACTAGACACAGGGTCTGCCTTTTCAATTATCTCCTTGCATACATTTAGGAAGATTTGTTCCGGTAGTGGAACTCAGGCCAAGTTAAGGCCTTCTGACATTGTGTTAACAGATTTTCAAAATTCAAGAGTGTGTGTTAAGGGGGAGGCCACCCTTAACGTGCAATACAAGAGTTTTGAAGGTCCACTAGACTTATTAGTAGTAGGGGGTGAACGAACGAGTCTCATAGGACTCGATTGGTTTGAGGCCCTGGGGATACACGTCACAGGACTCAACAGTTTACAAACACTCGACCTACAGGAAGTCTGCAAAGAATTTGCAGATGTTTTCAGCCCCCAGCTGGGCACATTCAAAGGACCCCCTGTGTCCTTAAAGCTAGACCCCACTGTCACTCCCATTAGAATTAAAGCAAGAAGGGTCCCTTTTGCTTTAAAGAGTAAAATTGACACTGAGTTAGACAAACTGATTCAACAGGGAATCCTAGAACCTGTTGATTCCAGTCCTTGGGAGACCCCCATTGTCACGCCTCTAAAGGCAAATGGGGACATTCGCATTTGTGCTGACTACAAATGCACTCTGAATAAGGCATTGCAGCAACATGCCTATCCTGTTCCTGTGGTCAGTCATATTCTGGCCTCCCTCAAGGGGGGGCGCGTTTTTGCAAAGCTTGACCTAGCTCAAGCGTATCAACAGCTGCCTGTTGATGATGATGCTGCTATAGCTCAGACTATTGTGACCCACAGGGGAGCCTTTAAGGTAAAAAGGCTGCAGTTTGGAGTGAATGTCGCTCCTGGGATTTTCCAAAGCGTAATGGAAAACACACTACGGGTATACCAGGGGTTTGCCCCTACTTTGATGATGTCTTAATTGCAGGAGACTCCACACACATTCTAGCTGAAAGGCTAAGGGCTGTTCTGTTAAGATTCAGGAAGTCAGGCCTCAAGCTCAAAAAAGAC
The DNA here is from genome assembly GCF_016545835.1 of Crotalus tigris. NCBI lineage: Eukaryota > Metazoa > Chordata > Lepidosauria > Squamata > Viperidae > Crotalus > Crotalus tigris. The sequence goes on from NW_024096508.1 coordinate 274,709, forward strand.
AAATGCAAGATTGGGGTGCCTTCTACTGAATTTCTGGGGTTCAAAATTGATGCTGCTGGGATTCACCCTGCTGAATCCAAACTAACAGCTATTTTAGAAGCACCTAGGCCAAAGTCCAAGGCCGAACTTCAGGCCTTCCTGGGCCTCCTGAATTTCTACAATTCTTTTCTTCCACATAAAGCTAGTGTAGCTGAGCCTCTTCACAGGCTACTAGACAAACAAGCAGTGTGGCAGTGGTCACAAACACATGAGGCTTGCTTTAACAAAGTCAAGGCCTTGCTCACTTCTAACAGTGTACTTGCACATTTCAACGAATCTCTTCCTGTGTGCATCGCATGTGATGCGTCCCCTTACGGGGTAGGAGCTGTCCTGAGCCACCTCAGGTCTGATGGAACTCAGGTTCCTGTTGCATATTACTCCAGAACATTGTCTTCTGCTGAGCGCAACTACGCTCAGATAGACAGGGAGGCTCTGGCTGTTGTTGCTGGAATTAAAAAATCCCACGATTTTCTATATGGCAGGCATTTCACGGTCTTTACTGACCATAAGCCTCTGCTGGGACTGTTTACCACACGTAAGCAGACTCCCCAAATCATCTCCCCTAGAATGCTTAGGTGGTCTATTTTTCTGTCTGCATATGATTTTTCTTTACTCCACAAGCCTGGGAAAGAAATGGGCCATGCTGATGGCCTCAGTAGATTGCCTCTGCCAGTAGTAGAAGCTGACCCTGCGCCAGCTGTCAACATTCTATCAATCCAAGCCTTGCCCGAGCTCCCTCTTTGTGCCAGGGATGTTGCCGCTGAAACAGGTACAGATCACACACTTTCACGTGTCCGTTCCTGGGTTTTGTCCGGTTGGCCTGAGCACTGCCCTAGTCCTGAGTTTCAGAGTTTCTGGTCCAAAAGAAACGAGTTGTCCCTTTCTCAGGGTTGTCTGCTTTGGGGAAACAGAGTTGTCATTCCCACCTCAATGAGGACTAGGGTCTTAGAATCCCTCCACGAGGGTCATCCTGGCATTGTTCGTATGAAGGCTCTGCCAACGATCTCGCCCAGAGATGCCCCAAGCTCCCGTGCATAAATGGGAGGAAACGCAGTCCCCATGGTCTAGGGTGCACATTGACTACGCTGGGCCCTTTCAGGGCCAGTTCTTCTTGGTCCTTGTTGACAGCCATTCAAAATGGCTTGAGGTTGTACCTGTCTCATCCACCACCACTGCAAAGACTATTCAGGTACTGAGGGGGATTTTTGCTGCACACGGGCTTCCAGATGTCATCGTGTCTGACAACGGCCCTCAATTCACTTCCTCCGAATTCCAAGCTTTCTTACAGGCTAACATGATTCGTCATGCCACGTCTGCACCCTTCCACCCGTCCACCAACGGTATGGCTGAACGTATGGTGCGCATCACAAAGGACGCCTTGAAAAGACTCACCTACGGGGACTGGCATCACAGGTTGGCTGACTTTCTCCTTTCTTATCGCACCACACCGTCCACTTCTACAGGGAGAAGCCCAGCTGAACTTCGCTGGGGGCGTCAACTTACTACTAAACTTGACCGGTTGCATCCGGACAGACTGCCTTCATCTACCTCACATCCTAGGGCACCTAGACAACTACTTGTGGGTGCCCCGGTTTGGGCTCGCAATTACGGGCCTGGTCATACCTGGGTCCCCGCTTCTATTTCCAGGGTCACAGGTCCTCTCTCCTACGAGGTTGCCCTGGACAACGGTCGTGTCCTGCGTCGGCACATCGACCAACTCCGCCCTAGGCGGGATCTTTCAGATGAGACTCCTGGGTCTTTTCCAGGGGGGGAGGGGGACCCTTTGGAGCAAAGGGAAGGGCACGAGCTGCTGCCCATCTCCACTGATGGAGCCACAAACGGCCCATCCCAGGGTTCCGCGAGAGCTCCGAACAAGAATTCTATGAGCCTACCTAACTACCAGGCATCCACGCCTACTCCAGCCAGGGAGTCACCCCGGGGGCATACTCACTTTCCACACACATCACACAGCACTCCAGTCACGGAGGATACCTGGGGGCATCCCAACAAATCATTCCCCGCAAGAGAGCTGGCACACAATCCCCAAGGTTGGCCTGACCTTACCCCAAATTCTACAGGGGGTCAAACATACAGGGAGGTGGTCGAGGAACCAAGTCCCGACTACAACACCTCTAGCCCAAATCAGGGAGTAACTGAGTTTTGGGAAAGTACAGAAACCCACACAAGCCCGGACACAGAACGGGGTTCAGGGAATGGTCAGCCTCCTGACAGGTCTTGGACGGACCTAGGAGGGTCAACAGAGACGCCCAGCAGTGGCTATCACTTCAAGGGGCCCGAGGGTCTACAGCTAGGCAGGTCAACCAGGTCACAAAGTGACAGAAGCCCTGGCCTGACGAGCCCGGTGGGCAAGCAAGCAGGCCAGGCATCGGGGCACAGTCCTTGGAAGGCACCAAGGCAAAATAAGGAGAACAGGCTCACATCTCCCTCCAGTCAGGGAACTCATGCTAGTAACCCAGAGCTGAGAAGGTCACAGAGAGCAAAGAAGTCTCCTAAATACTTAGAGGATTACATAACATTGATGGCTAAACAAAAGCCAGGTAACGATAGGAGCACTGAGAAGCAGAACACTGCATAAAATAAATGATTATATGTTGGTAGTAGTTTTAGCCCGGGGGAAAGGGGTGTTATGTCCCGAGCCTTGCAAACGGCTCGGGCGTTTGCAGGCAGTCCCGGGCAGGTGCAAAGCTGCCCGGGACCAGACAGGCTGTCGCCAGCGCCGTGCGCATGCGCGGGTGCTGGCGCGGGAAAAGTATCACATTTACCCGGGAAGCGTCTATATAAGAAGCTGGGAGGTTTTGGGAGCTGCTGAAGCCACCTACTTGTAAGCTGAACGCTGAATAAAGGAAACTGAGAACTTCAACTGCTTCTCGTGTCTGCTTCCCGCCAAGGACTCAACAGCATCCCTAAACAGCTCTTCTATGGTGAGCTGTATCAAGGAAAGCGATCACACGGGGGACAAAAGAAGCAATACAAAGACATGTTAAAAGCTTCTCTCAAGTCCCTGGATGTTAACACCATCTCTTGGGAACTTCTGGCGCATGATCGACCGACATGGCGCACCTTGGTGTACCAGGGTTGCCAGACATATGAACACAGAAGGACAATCTTGGCACAAGAAAAGCGAGCACTCCTCAAAGCCAGAGCTGTAAATGCTGAATTAACAGTGTCTACATTTCTTTGTTCAGTATGTGGCAGAACATTCTGTGCTAACATCGGTCTTATTAGCCACCTATGGACACATCGTGGATGGCCCATAACCCATAAGATGTCAAGGTCTTCATCGAAATCGATGGACGAACAACCACAACCAGTATTATTATTTATTCTTCTTATAATGTTTCTTACCTTCCCCCCTCTTATTGGCATCATTATTATAATTAATATTACTCTGTTGCTTTGCATGTACACTGAGAACTTTTAAACCCGAGAGAAATTCCTTGTGTGTATAATCACACTTGGTATTTAATTTAATTCCGTTCATTATGGCTTAATATGGTATGTAAATCTATAGTGAGTGGTGTAAGAATCTAGCTTTAAACTCTGATCTGTTAGAGCTGCATCCAGTGCTCTAACCATTATGCTATGATACCAAGGCTGTTACCTAACGTCCTGAGATGAATGTGAGCACTTTCTGTGGCTTTTTCAAACAAACGTACACTCTGTCACAAATTTACAATATCAGCACAATCTTCAGAGCCAAAAGGAAATATGTAATTTAATTCTTAGAAGCTTACCATCAAGAGTATAACATAAAGTTTTATGCAGGCTTCGCATAACCAATTCTGCACATATGTGCATGACTCCAGAAAAAAAGGTATAGTTTTTTCCCATAAAGATGTGTGTTTGAAGTAGTTGGGAATAATGATATTGGTACAATGTTCTGCTGTTAAAAAGCTACCACATTCTCAAACTAACTTCTGAGTTTTCTCTTTCCCTAACAATGTCAACAGCTCCCATAACATCTATCCTTAATATCTTATATATACTTAGCTGGTGAGAAAGCAATGTCTAGTTATTGAAATTTGATTTTGGCTTCATAGTGATGTGGAAACACTTTTGAATATTTTAATTAGGAAGAGTTAAATAAAATAAATGATTGCATATGGTTGGTACTTATTTCTGTACTCGTTTCTGTGGCTTCCATTCTTACAGAGGCCTTCATGCACTCCATATGAAGTAAACTTGGCTTTGCTTCTTCATTTTTCCCAAGACAGAGCCGCAATTGCTCCCGTTTGAGCTGGCAAATCTGAAGGTGACTAAAACACCACAAAAGAGGAACAAATACATGCTTGCACATGTCCATTATGACACATCCAATTAGTCATTGCCTCAGCATATGGCTGATAAGATTGAGCAGTAAATATGGAGAAAATGGGGTACAACAAGTCAACAGCAATGCATTATGATAATAATAAAAACCCCACAAACTGACTTCATGGACTTACATCCTTAAACAGCAGAATTCCAGCAAATAATATGAATACATCGTAGAAGCATGTAGTCCATTGCTGGTTGTAAATCTCTATTGTGCATTTTTAATGTTTATGGGGTTAAAAAAATTAAAAAGTAGTCTTCAAATTGCCCATTCAGAACTAATAGAAATGAAGGATATACTGTAACTGTGGAACAATAGTGCTTCTTTAATTTTTAGTCCAGAGTTTTTTTATAACACCTTTTCTCTTTCTGTCCCTCCTCTTGTAATTGATCAATAACACTGTGCATCTATTTGCTCCACTCACTTTAAATGCATGTTTTAATCTATCATCAATCTCTCTTTTCTCACACTTTGCATCTCTGAAAATCAGCAACAAATCAAATACAGTAGATGTTCTTTAAAAGAAATTATAGCAACACTATTTATATCTCATAGGTTTGCTTATAACTCACTGATGGGTCACAGGAAACAAGTCAGCAAAGGCTGCTGCACGCAAATATGAAAGATGAACTAGGAAGTACTAAAATTCCATCATTAAGCAATGGGGGGATACAATCTCTTTGGTGCTCAGGTGACCAGTCTGGAGATTAGGGGATGATAATAGATAATGACTCAGACAGCTGCATGCAATATTTGCTTTTTAAGACATTCAAGCTATGTTGTCTCATCTCACTCTCTTTCTGAACCTTTTGTTTTCTGTTTAGTTAGCCCACATTCTTGCAGGGTGATTCTCCTGTTTAATCAAGATCAGCTATGCCGGTATAACCCTGATTTTAAAACTGGAATGAGTAAGAACATTATCAGACTCTGTGTTGGTGGCTTTTTAGAAATGATTTGTAAAATAAAAAGAATTATAGTTGTAAGCATAAAGATGAAAAATGGTAGCCTCTATTCAGTCAAAACAACTGATGAGAAAATTCTGGATTTAGAAATGTAACAGACAATTTAAAAGATTTTTGCTTAACCATTGTAGAGACAAAGAAGTATTATGAAGGATGACAGTTTGTATTGCTAGATTTCTGCATGATTGTTCAGTCCACATTCATATTAAAGAACCATAAGAAGGGGAAACAAAAAGGCCTGGGTATCACCCACCATCAGTTAACAAAATGGTAGACTGAGCTGGGAGGCCCACAGTTTCCTGGTCACAACCTTCACCACTGTGATGAAATATGAAACATAAACATAGGCCAACCTGCTTTTTCTCACCAGTTGACAATACAATTCACATTCTTTCTCAATGAAGACAATTCCAATTCATCCAATTGTTCCTCCAATTCCTCCCTTGTTTAAAACTCCTATTCTTACATTTAAAAAATAAATTCATACAAACAAAATCACAGTTAAATGTATATTTCCTCCTCAAGATACACACACACACACACACACACACACACAGTATTAAGGTAATTTTGAATAGAAAACTGCACCAACAGAATGAAAGTTATGTTCCAGTCTATTATTTATGTGGAGTGTATAGAACTCTTTAGGTTTTATCGGAGTGCATGAGGATTAAATTTACCAATTATCTCTACTAGAAAATTTTGATTTATGAAACTCACTGGGCTGTACTGTCTTTGTACCCAGGTATGAATGCATAGAATTATAATTTCACTTTGTCATTCCCTCCTGCTCTTATATACCACCGGAGGTTTCCTTCCACTTATTTCCATCTGTTCCTAAAACAGATCCTTCATGGGGATCTGAAATACATTAGAAAGCTGATTATACAATTTTATTTAAAAGAAACAGAAAATTGAATTAGGATATTTATTCTTACAAAAGGTTGCAGTGAAAATGCAGATATACAAAATATTATTTTAGTAACAAATCACTGTCGTAACACTCATCTATCTTCCAGGTTAAGAGTATATTCGCTGCCTGGTCTTTTTTATGGGCATGTTTTTAATATCTTCCTCTCTGAAGATGCAATGCAATATAGAAGAGGCCCTTCTGTTCCTTTTGTGTTGAGGGGATCCTCAAATGATATTTGGTTTAATTCCCTGGACTTCAGGGCAGTTTGTGGCTGTATCTCAGATAAGTATCTTAACTAATTAATAGAGCACAGTGTGTTTTCAAAGGTATATTGCAGGGATAGTCAACCTTGTCTCTTTTATGACTCGTGGACTTCAACTCCCAGAATTCCTGAGCCATGCTGGCTCAGGAATTCTGGGAATTGAAGTCCACGAGTCATAAAAGAGCCAAGGTTGACTACCCCTGGTATATTGCATGACAAGTCTGGTAAGTTAATGTACTCATAGATCTCTCATATAGAAAAAGACAGCTCAGGAGAGTGAGTCACTGCATCTATGCAAAAGCTCTTCTTGTAAATAAAACAGCAGTAATGCCACTTTGTAGCTAATATACAGTAATTTATCCTCAAACTCTTTCTGAATGGGCAAAAAAATTACTTTTGCAGTTAGTACATGAAATTTACTTGGACTGAGGGGGATGGAAATACTTTTGCCAAGCAATTGTACAAAGCTATGGTGTATATGAACCAATAGTTAAGAAAGGCATGTTACCTTTTACCTGGAGAGAGCACCTGCCAGTCTGAAGCTACAGGGAATGAGCGCCCAAGGAAGCAGCATAACTGGCATAATAACAGCTGGTTTGCCTCTGTGACAAATGTTTGTAGATCCTGAACAATCTGTATACATAAGATGGGATATGCTGAAAAAGGTAGCTTCCTACAATCCCAACATGTGTAAAATCTAAACAATTTAAATTATTTAATTTGGGTCAGATTAAAGTCCTGTCAATAACCCACAACCATTGTATTCCTCACAACTGGTACAGGGATGTACTGCCACTGATACTGGAAGATACGTATTGTTAAATATGTTTACAATGGGTGGCTATTGCCATATATTTGGCAATCTGCTGCTGCCTAAGAGTTTCAGTTAATCTTTTTAGATTAGCAAACTCCAGAGTGAATTACATGCTGCACGAAGAAATGTGGTCTTGAATAACCACTCAGTATAATTTGATGATTCCAAGCTACATAATTATCAGGGAGAGAGAAATAACTTTTATTCCCTGATTTTAGTTCATTAGACAGATCTGCCCTCATCAATGTGCAAGCACTGGATGGAACTGACATTCTTTTCTATCACAAAATATATGAATTGAAAGAAATTGTAGAACAAGCAAATCAGGAGCAGAGTAGTCAAATTCCTCTTTGTGACCTCATATTTCTCTTCTATTCTCTTCACGATACTATTTAGCTCCTGTTCATATTTTCTGTTATTATATACCTTACATTCCTATTTTTGGACTGAATGTTAATGATTCTATGTACACAACAAAGATGGTGTTACATTTCTTCTGGTAACTTCTTGGATTCTTTGTAGCTTTCTTAGAAAAATTTTGGAAGTGGTTTGCCATTGTGTGCTTCTTAGGGATGAGAGCAAGTGACTTGGCCAAAATCACTCAATTGACGTTGTGCCTAAGGTAGGACTAGAACTTACAATCTCTTGGTTTCTAGCCTAGTGTCTTAATTTTAATATTCAACTTTAATATTTGCAAAGAGCTCTGTGGGTTTATTTGCCTCACAACATTTCTTTCTTCCATTTAATGGTGCCTGTCTTCCATTGTTTTCTTCCATTCTTAGAGACTGTCTAGACAAGTCCCTACAGATTTCTTGGCAAGGTTTTTCACAAGTGCTTTTTTTAAAGATTTTTTTTTAATCCCACCTTTATTATTTTTATAAATAACTCAAGACAGCAGACATATCTAATATACCTTCCTGCTCCTATTTTTTTCAGAACAATCCTGTTGGGGGGTTGGAATGAACAAGTGACCAGTCCAAAGTCACCCAGCTGGCTTTCATGCCTAAGGCAGAACTAGAATTCACAGACTCTGGTTTCTAGCCTGGAGCCTTAACCACTACTCCAAAATGACTCTTCGTACTCCTTATGCTTCTGGGAAGAATAACATCTATATGAGAAAACTAAGATTTTATTCTAATGCTAATCATTCTGCTCTATTATTTTTGTTATTGATTGATTGAAGGAAAAATAGTAAAAATCTGTTAATGGAAGAAAAATATGATATGATATTCTGACCTACATAAGATGAAAATAGGAAAATATTCATGAACAGAACAAGTGAGGATCAACACAAGTTGTCATTAGATTCTCATCCCACCTTTTTATATATAACTCAAGGCCATGAACATCCCTAATACTTTTTTCCCCCAGAACAACAACAACCCTGTGAAGTGAGTTATGTTGAGAGAGACTGGCCCAGAGTCAACCAGCTGACTTTCATGCCAAAGGGAGGCTTAGGATTCACAGTCTCCTGGTTTCTAGGCCAGCACCTTAACCACTTCATCAAACTGGCTCAAATAAAGTTTGCTTTATTGTGTAACTATTTGTATATTTTAGAATTATTTGTATATTTTAGAACCTGGAATGCAGGAAGAAAAATGGTCTTGCTAAATTGCTTTCAATATTACATTCTCGACTTCCGGTGGTTAAGGCGGTGGAGATGGCGGCTACTTTGTAGCCGTCCTCCTGAGACGGTGTCAGATCCGCGGAGCACAGCGTTCATCAGCTGGCCCGCGGCTCGCAATCCTCTTCCCGGGCGAAGGGAAGGGGTAGAGATCGCATGAATAGAGGTAGAACCTCTTAACCTTCCCTGGATTTTTATTTTAGGGGGGTAGAAAGAGTGCTCCCTCGGAGTTCATTGCCTTCTCCGCCTCTCAGCTGTCTTTGTTTCTTCGGAAACAAAGCGAAACGCAGCTACCATCTCCGTATTTAAAGTAACTGTGAGTAATTTTAAACCGGACAGAACTGTTTAAAGGATTTTATTTATAGTTTAGCTTTATTTTATTTTTTTTTTAGTTTACTTAGTTTATTTAGTATGTGCTGATTTTTTTTTTATTTTTTGAGCTTTCTTTTTTTTTCTCGCGGGCGGAAAAGTGAGAGTGAAAGTAAAATGGCGTTTTGAAAGTTTTTTTTTCCTTTGAAAGACGGACTGGCTGAACTGTTGCTTAATTCTGCTTTCCTTTTTATTTTTTTTTATTATTTTTTGGGAGTTTTTAAATTGATTCTATTTTATTCTATTTTATCTTATTTTTAATTTTTTGGATTTTTTATTTTTTATTGGTATTTTTATGAAGAAAGAAAGATAAATTAAAATGGCTTCAAAACGACAACCAGCTACTACAGCTCCTAAGGTAACTTCTTCTCCTGCTACTTCTACTGTGCAACAACAACTTAAAATAATACCCTCAGTGCAGCAACCTAAAACTACTCCACCTTCACCTCCCCCATCTGGCACATCAGCACAAGACATTAAAGAAATAATGGTAAATGCTGTGTCACAGTTTAGAGAGGAAATGAAGCAACTTTTGGAACAGAATAAATCTGAAAGCAAGGAAGAAATGAAGAAAGAGATGAAGGAGCTTTTAGAACAAAATAATACTATTTTGAGGGATGACATACTTTTAGCTTTATCTGGAGTGGCCTCAGTGGTCATGAAGCTGGATTCTAGAGTGGAGGAAATTGAAGAAACAGTAGAACTTTTGGATTATAAATTCCAAGATATGCAGAAAAAAGTGGAAACTTCACAAGATGATATTCTCATGTTTCAGTACAGACAGATGGAATATGCTTTGAGAATAAGAGGCCTGAAAGAAGATAAAACCCAAGACTTGATGGAAATGGTGATTAATGACTTGGCTGTTATTTTGAATATAGATAAAGATGAGTTACGTGGGGAAGTGGAAAGAATTTATAGAGTTAATTCTTGGATTGCAAAACAGAAGAATCTGCCTAGAGATGTGGTGATATATTTTGCTAAGAAGTCTTTGAGAAATCAGATTCTGCAAATTTTTTACAATAAAAGATTTCAGATTGCTGCCCAAGATATTATTATTTTAAAGGAAATTCCACCTAAAATTTTAAGAAGCAGAAAAGATTTTGCTTTTCTAGCAAATGAACTTAAAGCAAGACTGATGCCATTTAGATGGGAGATTCCGATGGGTATTGTTTTGAGCCATGCGGGGACACGTTATAGACTTAATACAGTTGTTAAAGCTAAGGAATTTTACAAAACGGTCCTGGGTGCAGGCTCACCTTTGCCCATGATGCACAAAGTTCTGAGTGATAAAGAGATGGAACAGAAACCTGAAGGTACAGGTGCGATGACTGCTGGACAGGTGGTATGGATGTCTCAAGCAGAGGTTAAAGAACAGAGAATGACCCGTGCAGCACATAAACGTAAAGAAAAAGAACAACAGAAAAAAGAAAAAGAAATTAAAGAATCTACTCAGCAAATTGTCTCAATGCCGGTGGGAGGAGCAAGACCCAAAAGCTCTGCAACATACTCTTCAGTAGCAGAATTTGAGGGGATCTTCTCCAGGCTCAAGGCCAAGGGAGATGGCAAAGCTCCTGACCTGGAATGTTAATGGATTAAATATTCCTCAAAAGAGAAAAAAAATCTACCATTATTTAAAGCAACACAACAATGATATTATCTGCTTGCAAGAAACTCATATTACATCTAAAGATCAAAAATACTTAAACAATCCTCGTTTGGGATCTCATTTTGTATCTCCCGCCCCTGGGAAAAAAGGGGGTGTGGTAATTTATGTTAAGCAGAATTTATCTGCTATCCTGTTAGAATCAGATCCTCATGGAAGATATGTTATGCTTGAACTTGGTTTATATGGCAAGAAAATTCTTATTGTGGGGCTGTATGCACCAAACCAGCAACAGGAGCAATTCTACAGGTTGCTACATCAGAAAATAACCTTGTTGGACTATAGATCTGTGATTTTAATGGGAGACTGGAATGGTGTCTTAGATATACAAAAGGACAAAAAAGGCTCTTCTACTTTTTTTAAACAGGCTAAACTACCTAAAGCCTTCTTTGACATGAAAGAAGATTGGGAATTGAGAGACTATTGGCGTGAACGTAACCAAGAAGAAAGGGACTTTACCTTCTTCTCAGATAGACACCAATCTTTCTCAAGAATTGATTTTTTTTTGATCACAACAGATTTATACAACAGGGTGAAGAATGTAAAAATTTTTCCTAGGACATTGTCTGATCATAGTCCAGTTTGGATGGAACTGTTTGCTGAGAAAGAAGACAGGAGATCCTGGAGGGTGAATGAGAACTTATTTAAACAAGAAAAAAATGTTCACAAACTAAAGGAATGTTTAAAGGAATATTTTGCTTTAAATATGAATAAGGGAACATCAATGTCAATGGTGTGGGATGCAAGTAAAGCTTTTATGCGTGGTATTTTGATAAAAATGAATAACTTGCATAGACAGAAACAGATTCAGAAATGTAAAGATTTAGAAGAGGAGATTAAATTAAAAGAGAAACTCCTAATTTCAAATCCTTTAGATGAAAAGGTGAAAGGAGCTATAAAACTGTTAAAAACACAATTTAACATGTTGATGGCTGATCAAGCTGCAACCAATTTACTATTTATGAAACAAAATACATTTTGTAACGCTAATAAACCAGGGAGATGGTTGGCTTATCAGTTAAGAAAGAAACAGAAACAGAGGAATATAGATAAAATAAATTATAATGGTAAATTGGTTTATCAGAAAGAATTGATTAAGAAATCTTTTTTAGAATACTACCAAAAATTATACAAGAGTACTAATATTCAAACTACAGATATAAACAATTATTTAGGTAAAGTTAATTTTTCTAAATTAACAGAAGATCAGGAAAAAGAGATTAATGGTTTAATTACTAAGGAAGAAATTGTTACAGCTATTAAACAATTGAAATTGGGCAAAGCGCCGGGTACGGATGGGTTGACATCTATTTATTATAAAACTCTAGTAGAAGAGATGACTCAACCGTTGTGTGAATTGTTTAATAACTTATTACAGGGGTTAGAGATCCCTCCATCTTGGCGTAATGCATTTATATCACTGATTCCAAAAGACAATCAAGATCTTACATTGCCTAAAAATTATAGGCCTATATCTCTTTTAAATGTGGATTATAAAATTTTTGCAAAAATTTTAGCCAACAGGCTTATGGGGATCTTGCAGCAGCTTATACATAAGGATCAATCGGGTTTTATAACTGGAAGGTATATGAAAAATAATGTCAGACAAATCATTAACTTATTAGAGTATTTAGAAAAGAATAACCAAGTCTCTGCAGGCCTGATATTTTTGGATGCTGAAAAAGCCTTTGACCAAGTGAATTGGCAGTTTATGTTATGTTTAATTAAGGAGATGAATTTTGGACAAAATATATTACAAGTATTATCTAATATATATCAAAAACAGACTGCTCAACTTATTGTAAATGGGGGTTTGTCAGAGGCTTTTGTAATAGAAAAAGGTACAAGACAGGGATGCCCGTTATCTCCGTTATTGTTCGTTTTAACATTGGAAATTTTGTTGATTAAAATTCGGGAGTCTCAAGAAATAAAAGGAATAGAAATTAATAAAAAAGAATATAAATTAAGAGCCTTTGCAGATGACTTGGTTGTTACTTTGTCTCAACCTACTTGTTCGGTGGTAAAATTATTACAATTGATCCAACAATATGGACGTGTTTCTGGTTTTAAAATTAATAATAATAAGACTAAAATATTAGCTAAAAATATGACTAATGGTGATAAACAGGTTCTAGTTAAGTTAACAGACTTTGAAATTGTTGATAAGGTAAAATATTTGGGGGTTATATTATCTGCTTCCAATGCAAAATTGTATAAAAATAATTATGAAAAGCTGTGGACGGAGGTACAGAAGGATTTAAAAAATTGGAACAATTTACAGTTATCCCTTATGGGTAGAATTGCAGTTATTAAAATGAATGTCCTGCCAAAGTTTATTTTTCTGTTTCAAATGTTACCTATTCTAAAGAGTGAACGTAATTTAGATGAATGGCAAAAAGGTATTAATAAATTTGTTTGGGCAGGGAAAAAACCAAGGGTGAAACTTAAAATAATGCAAGATTTTCGTGAGAGAGGTGGACTCAAGGTACCAAATATGAAATTGTATTATGATGCTGTAGTACTAACATTGATCAGCGATTGGGTGAATTTAACAAATATAGAAATACTTCATTTGGAAGGTTGGGATTTACTTTTTGGATGGCATGCCTATTTAATATTTAATAAAAAAGTGGATTGGGTTTTTAAGTCTCATATTATAAGAAGGCATGCCATAGAAGGCATAAGGAAAGGGGTTAATATGGATATGGTCTCTTATGCACAGTTACTTAGATGGGATGGCCAAGACTGGCAGTTAAAATCTTTGGAAGAATTAACACATGAAAATCTAATTTATTCATGGTTCCAATATAGACAAATAGTGGATAGATGGAAGATGGATTGTAAAATGGGCTGGCTCAGAGAAGATGAAATTCTTCTAAAACAAGTAAGAGATCAAAGGCCAACCCATATAAAGAGAGTTTATGGGGTTTTAGTGGAATTGGATTCAGAATCTGAATTAGTTAAAGATTGTATGATTAAATGGGCACAGAATATTGGTGAATCGATTTCAATGGATACTTGGGAACTTATTTGGATAAGAAATGTTAAATTCACACAAGCGCAAAATTTAAGAGAGAATTTTTATAAGATGTTTTATAGATGGCACCTTGATCCAAAGAAAATGTCCATTATGTACCCTAATTTACAGCCGAAATGCTGGAGATGTGGACACTTGGATGCTACTTATTATCATATCTGGTGGACGTGTAAGCATATAAAAGCTTTTTGGATTAAGATATGGTGGAATATTCAAAGAATTTTTAGAAAGAGGGTAAAATTTACTCCGCAATTATTTTTATTAGGTATTGTTATTGATTGTGATGCTAAGGAGGTTATATTGATGTTAAATTTGATTACAGCCGCTAGGCTGTTATTAGGACAATATTGGAAGAAGGAATCCTTGCCTACTTTACAAGAGTGGTTTTATAAAGTTTCGTATTTGGCAGAAATGGCAAAGATTTCGGTTTTTTTAAAGGAGCAATCTCAAGAGAAATTTTTTGCGGTATGGGAAAAATGGATAAATTTTATACAACATAATTTGGATATGGAAAAATATTATTTAGCTTTTCTATAACTTGTAATAATTGTTTTTTTTTTCTTTCTTTCTTTCTTCTTTTTTTTTTACGCTTTATGTATTATTATTCATATACTTTTTTATATATGTTTTATTTTTCGTCTATCTTTTTCTTTTTTTTCTTTCTCTCTTTTCTTTTTCCTTTTTTCTTCTCTTTTTTTCCTTTTTTTTAGTATATATTATTCACTTTAAAGCTTATGTTATGTATATTATTATTATATATATTATGATTACGATTTTTATTATTATTATTAATTATCTTATAAATTGTAAACGTTATTTTTAAAATTTGTTAAATAATCCTATATTCAGTTCTGGGAAGTCGGGGGGGGGAGGGCGGGGTGGTTTGGGAGGGGGGGTGGATGTTTATCTGTAAAACTTCTGAAAAAATTCAATAAAAAAAAAAAAATATTACATTCTCCTGAGAAGATCGAAGTCTGTTTATATCCCTTCCCAGAACTGAAGTGACACGCTATCAGAAGCAAAAAGAGAAAGAAAGAAAAAAGGAAAAGGACAGAAATTTCTCATCATCCAAACTACAAAGAAAGGTCATATTGAAACTATAAAGGACAAATATTGAAAACACTTTGACACAAAGTTCCCTTGCAGCAGAATTTCACACTCTTGTTCCTTTTATTGTATCTCATTTTATTTATACATTTTACCTGTGGTCTAAGGCTAGGCCAAAAATCAATATCATTTCAAATTTGCAGTTCATTGGTGTTACATGGTG